>NC_079227.1:35351359-35641359 GCF_029633865.1 Lampris incognitus | reverse complement strand
GTATTCTGTGCACTACTAAAGCACTAATAAATATTTTGATACAGTAAAGGAGCTTGCTCTATTGGATTTTCCATTATTTTGGGCCAGCTTGGAAGTCCCTCCCCCGCTGTTTTATGTGGATACCAGAATTTCAATGTTGCAGAAATCTCATTTCTGAAAACAATGTATTTGTATATGTACATATCACACGGGACCGTAGGAAGTGTTGCACTCTGCAGTGCTGAAGTACATCCCCAGGAAACAGCACTTCTCCGACAGGTCACGAGGGAAAGATGGCAACTTGCTCTTTTGGAGCACAATTAAATTATTGTGAAGAGGAAACCAGCCACTAACAGCAAACGTAGAAAACACGTGCTCGTTTTGTTGGTGCTGAACTTGCCTGTAGTTCTTCCTTGTCACCAACTATGTCAGCGATGCGTCAAATTACGACACTGGTGCCGGAAGAAGAACAGATTGTGTAACTATGTCCCAGAGACACAGGAATCAGGACTCGGGGACATTTATTTGTCATTTCATTCCATGCACCTGCGCACATGACATGAAACGAAATATCGTTTCCCCGAGCCCACATCAGTGCAACACAAAGACGAAAACACATCCAAACTACAAAAAAAACCACAAAAACACATATCCAACATATGAAAAATAAATAAAAAAATAAATCACTGTCCAAGAGAGCGAACGCCAGGATGACTTTTGGACTGCTGGTCTGCGTGGGCTAGCAGTTAGCTTAGCCTGCTCCGCTTCCGTGTCCTGTCAGACCGCCCTCGGTGTTTCCTTCCTTGGGCGCAGCTCTAGGCAGGGCCGTGGTCCCTGGGCCCACAGGACGCAGCAGACCAGGCTCCCCCAGCCGATCCAGCACCAGCTCCCCCAGCCAGACACCTTCGACACACCTCCCCAAACTCAACACGACGACACCAAAAACACGGTCAAGGCTAGGCGAGGCCGCCCCCAGACCGCCCTCAGTGTTAGCGGAACTGCCGGCCTCCATGGGCTAGCAGTTAGCTTAGCCTGCCCTGCTTCTGTGTCCTGTCAGACCGCCTTCGGTGACGACACGAAACATTGGGCAACAACTGTACACATTTTTCACACTATAGCCCACGTTGGGATAGACAGGGTTAAGGTTGACAATCAGCGGAGTGTCCCTTTAAAGTAGTGAGGCCCGGCCAAAATGTCCTCCTCACTTTGCAAGCATGTCCTCACTCTGATGGTTAAAAACTCAAACTGGTCCACACAAAAAAATTAAAGTAAAAGAACACACACACACACACACACACACACACACACACACACACACACACACACACACACACACACACACACACACACACACACACACACACACACACACAAATTTTGCAGCTGAGCACGCTTTCCAAATATCCCCAGAGGAGAAGAAAAAAAGGCCACATATTCAGATAAAGCCAAAATGAAAATTCAATTATGCAAAGTGAAGCTTAGGGAGAAAGATGGGAATGTTTTCCTGACAACATGTTTACATGTTGAAATTGATTTTTCTTTTTTTTTGGGGGGGGGGGGAATCAATGCCAACAATCATAACTGTTCACACCCAGAGTGCAAGGCTCTTAAGATGCAGCCAGCTCCCAAATCCCTCATCTTGCCGCTCCCCTTCCAGTTTACCAGCCACGGTTAAACATCAGTCGTATGAACTGTCCGGGACTCGGGACGGCCTGTCTAAACCAATCTCTGTTGCTTTGAAAAATAGCCGAGCACAGCACAGAATTCACTTTCTCCAATATATTTACAACCTCCAGTAAGAAGAGTTGCAAAGCCCTGTAGTAAGCTGCTCTGCAGCGGCGATCTAAATTCCTTTTGCAATTAAAAAATCAATAGTTGGCCAAGCCACCTGAAGACGGGGGACACTGGAAATATCCTTAAAACCTACACAACGTGCACGAGAGCCAGCTCACCTGGAATATCACCCCTGTACTTTAAATATAACTAAGTTCCCAAACCAAACCAGCGGGAGATTGGCGGGTGGGTTGGTGCAGCATCAGCAGTAGTGCGGACGTTGTACGGGACCGTTGTGGTGAGGAGGGAGCTGAGCCGGAAGGCCAAGCTCTCAATTTACCAGTCAGTCTTCGTTCCAACCCTCACCTACGGTCATGACCTTTGGGTAGTGACAGAAAGGGCGAGATCGTGGATACAAGCGGCTGAAATGAGTTTCCTCCGTAGGGTGTCTGGGCTCAGCCTTAGAGATAGGGTGAGGAGCACGGATATCCGGAGGGAGCTCGGAGTAGAGCCGCTGCTCCTTCACATCGAAAGGAGCCAGTTGAGGTGGTTCGGGCATCTGATCAGGATGCCTCCTGGGCACCTTCCTTTGGAGGTTTTCCTGGCAAGTCCAACTGGGAGGAGACCCCGGGGTAGACCCAGAACTCGCTGGAGAGACGACATGTCCAATCTGGCCTGGGAACGCCTTGGGATCCCCCAGGAGGAGCTGGGGGGTGTTGCTGGGAAGAGGGAGGTCTGGATGAGATGAGATGAGATGAAGTTCCCCAACCTTTACCAAATGCTGCTCTAGTTAGTGCACCGGCTGCGACCATTGAACTTACTGCAAGAACGGACAAGAGAAAACACATCGGTCCAGCATCGGGTCCTGAAAAGGCATCAGACCTTCTACTTGACTCAGACCATCAAAACATCTGTCCATCATCCAAACCGCTTATCCTGCTCAGGGCCGCGGGGATGCTGGAGCCTATCCCAGCAGTCACTGAGTGGCAGGCGGGGAGACACCCTGGACAGGCTGACAGGCCATCACACACACACATACACACATTCAACATCTAGGGACAATTTAGTACGACCGAGTCACCTGACCTACATGTCTTTGGACTGTGGGAGGAGCCCGGAGCCCCCGGAGGAAACCCACGCAGACACGGGGAGAACATGCAAACTCCACACAGAGGACGACCCGGGACGACCCCCAAGGTTGGACTACCCCGGGGGCTCGAACCCAGGACCTTCTTGCTGTGAGGCGACCGCGCTAACCACTGCGCCCCCGTGTAATGTAAGAATGTATGAGGGGGGGAAACGAATAACTTTAACATCCTAGATGATAAAGGACAAGAGACCAACTGAATCAAAAAGTCACAGTGATGACTTTTGTAGCCCGGTCCCAAATCTGTCCAGACGGGAGGCCATTTCAGCTGCCATTAGCAGTAACACAGAGCAGATCAGAAGCACAAAATGACTCTTCTTCCTCTTCGTCAGCGCCATAACATCACTAGAGCGTCTGCAGAACATGTGGAGTTGCTGTCAAGTTATCCTGTATTAAATATGAAATGACACATTTAGCATATCGCCTGCACACAGCTGCTGCATAAGAGGCAGGCGTATGCAGGGACAGAGACACACAATACATATGCTTCCCCTACACACATGTGTACGATGTGTCTGTATGTCTGTGCTGTGGCAGGAGTACCTGCAAAAACAAGAACTCAGGTGCAGCTTTCACACGAGGGAAAATAGGAGAGGAAAAGAG
Source organism: Lampris incognitus (assembly GCF_029633865.1). Classification (NCBI taxonomy): domain Eukaryota; kingdom Metazoa; phylum Chordata; class Actinopteri; order Lampriformes; family Lampridae; genus Lampris; species Lampris incognitus. The sequence continues at coordinate 35,637,857 of NC_079227.1, read as the reverse complement.
AAGGACGGGGTGAACTGAGGAGGAGGAGGAGACACAAGAAACAGAATTGCGCTGAGGACAAATGCACAATGATTGAAAATTACAGCCATCAAGACGAGTCCTGCCTCACCTCGTCAATTCAATCAAGATGTTTCTGCGTGTGTGTCTGTGTGTGTGCGTGTGTGTCTGTGTGTGTGTGTGTGTGGCTTCAATAATGGCGCTAATTACACATAAACTGGAAGGGCACTCAAGGTCTATTATTAATAAAACACACACACACACTGGACACAGATTTTGCAACAGCGAGAGACACGCGCGCACACGCGCGCGCGCACACACACACACACTCACACTGGGGCAGGTGTGTGATTGGGGTTTAGTTGCGAGAGGGTTTGTGAATATGGGTATGCACAGTGTGTTTAGGTATATGCGTGTGTGTGCGTGCGTGTGCGTGTGTGCGTGCGTGCGCGTGTGTCAAGGTTTAAGTGTATTTATATCCAGTGTTGGGTGTTTTGTGTTCCTTTAGCAGTAAGAAAGTAATCTAACATGGTTCTAGTAGGATCTGGGTAATACTATTACAGTATCTTTGTCAAGTAACGCGTTACCACCAGGCACGGACAGGCGCGTCACCTCGGCGGGGCAGCGCGGGTGTTTTGGCGGGACGGGCCAGCAGGGCCAGCCCCACCAACGCAGACGCCCCTATAAGGTGGCCATTGACAGTTCCAGCTGGCTACCAACGACGTCACTGCCGTTACATGATTGGTCGGCCAACGAACACGGAAGTGGGAGTTTCCCATTAGCCGCGGACATTTTTTTTTTGGGTAGAGGCTAGTTCCCATCGATGCAGAGAATGGTCAACTGAGCATGCGCGAGTACTCGTTGCCTCCGTTGTTTGGGTAGGTTATGGTTAGGGCGGGGTTAGGGTTAAAGTTAGCTAATCAGACGCAGAGCAGGGGCGGGTCTTCCTAGAATCCTAGCGCCTGGATGCTACGCGGGGCGTGTGGAGGCATGGTAGAGGCATTTCGCGCATGCTCAGTTGACCGTTCTCTTCTCCATTTCCGTTCTCTGCATCGATGGGAACTAGCCTCTACCTTTTTCCCACACACACAGATACGCATTCATGTGACGAACACAAGCCGACTCCGCCCCCCTCCCGAAGACAGCGCCGCCAATTATTGCTGCTTCATCGAGTCCGGCCATAGTCGGATCTGACGAGACCGAGGCGCGAACCCCCGGTCCCCAGTGGGCAACTGCATCGACACGAAGCCGATGCTTAGACCGCTACACCACCGCGGACGAAGGTTGGAGATCTTGTCCTCAACGTGGATGGCTGCTCCATCTGTCCATCCCCAGAAGTCATCAACCTTGGTGTCATTATAGACTCCACCCTCTCATTCCAGTCACACATCAAACCCGTCACTAAATCTGCTTTCTTTCACCTCAAAAACATCTCCAGACTCTGGCCGCTACTCTCAGACTCCATGGCAGAGACCCTCACCCATGCCTTCATCACCTCCCGTCTGGATTATTGCAATGGAGTCCGGTATGGGGTACCTAGTAAAGCCCTAGACAGGCTTCAGTATGTGCAGAATTCAGCTGCCAGGGTGCTCACCCGCACTCCCACCCTTGTCCACCTTCACTGGCTCTGGGTCAAATCCCGCATTTCCTATAAAATCCTCATCCTCACTTATAAATCCCTCCATGCCCTTACCCCCCAGTACCTATCAGACCTCCTCAACCCCTGTATTCCATCCTGGAATCTGCGGTCCACAGACACGGGCCTGTTTTCCATCCCCCACACCAGCCTGTGGACTTCTGGGGATAGAGCCTTTAGTGTGGCAGATCCCACCCTCTGGAACTTTACGGTCCACAACGCTTCTTCTTTGGACAATTTTAAAAGACTACTGAAAACCTGCCTTTTTACTAAGGCTTATAGTCTGTAGTCTTTTAATCTTTGTTTTAATCTTCTTTTCTTTTTTTGTTATCTAGTGTAAAGCCTCCTTGGGTTTCTTGAAAGGTGCTAAGTTGTTGTTGTTGTTGTTGTTGTTGTTGTGTTAACCCCCTGTGAGTCAGTGCCCAGCCTGAAACTCCCAGACCTGGCTCTCCTTCACCGTCCCAAAGTCAAGACAAAACATTGAGGGTGGAAGGATCTTCACCGTCAGGACTCCTATGCTGAGCCTAGCCCCTTCTCCCCCTTCTTTACAATCGCCTTTAAATTATTTCTTAAAATCCATTATTTTATTCACGTACATCTTTGTATTCATTGACCTTTGTTTTGTTTAACTACTCTTCGGCTACAACTACTCTTTCTGAGATGAGGCCAGATGGAAGACGACAGAGCAAACCTTATTGAGTACTGTTACACTGACATACAGTAACAGTTTGTACAGCTCATGATTTCTTTTGCAATATGTTTTACATACTTTGTTTTTTACTACTTTATCAACTGCTGTGGGAAAATTCTTCCTCTGCATTTAACCCATCCTAGCTGTGTAGCTAGGAGCAGTGGGCAGCTGCCATGCAGCACCCGGGGACCAACTCCAGTTCGTCTTGCCATGCCTCGGTCAGGGACACAAACAGGAGTATTAACCCTACCATGCATGTCTTTTGATGGTGGGAGGAACCGGAGCACCCAGAGAAAACCCACCGCAGACACGGGGAGAACATGCAAACTCCACACAGAAAGGACCTGGGATGACCCCCAAGGTTGGACAACCCTGGGGCTCAAACCCAGGACCTTCTTGCTGAGAGGCGACAGTGCCAACCAGTGAGCCACCGTGCCGCCCTTAGCTAACTTCAGGCTTTTTCATGTTTTCATTGCATATATTTCAAACTTGTTTTAAAAACTATCTTTATTATTCTTAACTAGCAACAATAAAAAGACCCATGTTTTTTTGTAAGGCATGATTTCAGTTAGCTAAACCAAGTCATTGGCGGTCACTCGGGGTCAAGTATGACTGTCCTCCTTCTAGGTCCTTGTGGGTATCCTTGCAGGGAGACGCCTGCACGTGACAGCTTTTTACATGGAGAGGCTGATGTGCCTGCAGCCATCACACGGTCCTTGGCAGGGGGTGGCCAGAGTCCAGTGGCATGGAGAACCAAGACGATTGGGGACCACCTTCTGTTGCAGCCTTCATCCACCTTCACTGCCGCTGTGGCCAGGAGACATCTTCCACTATTTCCGCCATTGAAGTCTTTGTTGGTCTGGAACTTCCCCCTTGACCTGTCCGTCTTGGGTGACCCTACCAGGAGCCAAGCTCCGGATGGCATAGCTCTAGGGATCATTGGTACATGCAAGCTTCTCCACCATGACAAGGTGGTGATCCAGGAGAAGAAACCAAGATTATACATGCAAATGAACAGAATCGCTGTGCTTCAAAAAGCATTGACGTTAGTGGTTAGCCAGACAGAAATACATAACTTCCATACCTGCTGAGATGATGGGATGTGATGTAGTAGCCTATTTCACTATCACGTTGCACTTTTTATCAGTTGCAATGAAGATACGACATGCACTAATACCAGTACAGTACAAAAATGAAAATATTTCCTAGTAAAACAAATGATCACATTGTCGTTGATGTTGAGTCGTTACAACATGCTCCTGTCGCACCATCATCAAGTCATTCAATTATTATTCAGTTATATCAAGTAGTATTTATTCGGTTTAGTCAATTATTCAACTTTGAATCAATTACCTAACGAGTGCCCGAAATCCAATGCACTGTATAGTCATTCACCACCTACTGGACTAGGGTTAGGCAAGAGTTAACCCTGCTCAACAGCAAGGCTCGCTGGTTCTGGGCTAAAATTGGCACTAGCCCCCCCCCCCCCCCTCAAAATATGGCAGTGCGAACATTTCCTTAGTCCTGCACCAAAATCAGAGTTCTGGGCTAAGGAGGGATTTTGCCCTGGGCTGACTGAAAGCACCTTATCAGAATCAGAATCAGAAACACTTTATTTGTCGTTTCATTTCATGCACTTGCGCACATGAAATGAAACGAGTCATCATTTCCCCAGCCCACAGCAGTGCAACACAAAGACAAAAACACACACCGAAAAGCTACAAGATCTACAATAAACACATAGATCCAAACCAACACATATATCTAAACTAAAGAAAATAATAAATCACTGTCCAGGAGAATGAATGCCAGCCAGGATGACTGTCGGAACTGCCGGTCTGCATGGGCTAGCAGTTAGCTTAGCTTGCCCCGCTTCTGCGTCCTGTCAGACCGCCCTCGTGTTTCCTCCTCTGGTCAGGGCCGTGGTCCTTGGGCCCACAGGACGCAGCAGATCAAGCTCCCTCAGCCGATCCAACGCCAGCTCTCCCAGCCAGACACCTTGGACACACCACCCCGCACCCCGCACTCCACACGACGACACTAAAAACACAGTCAAGGCTAGGCGAGGCCGCCGCCAGACCACTCTCGGGGTTATCATAACTGCTGGTCACAGGCTAAGCTAACTGCTAGCACATGCCATCATGGCAGCCGTCTCAGCTGTAGCACAGAAAATCAACAGATTACCAGACTGAGTGAACCTTTCCATCCAATCTAAATCTGTGTTCTGGGCATTTCCCCTGGTACCACTACATAAAAGGACAATACAAGGATAATGAATGTGATCCTTTATTCTTCCCTTTAGGAAAATTCCCTTCAAACGCTCCCTCCTCCCGGGAAGTCAGGGCGCAGCTAACTGAGTGGCTCCCTGGGAGTTGTTAGAGATATTGTCTTGTTTAAGGACACCTCAGCAGAGCGGCTGCTTGCCTTAGGGCCGAACCCGGTGTCCTCTAGCTGGATGAGAGCTGCTCAGTACCACATATCAGGACCACTATATCACCCTGCAGCCCTGAGGGTGTGTGTGCGTTCTTGTTCAACTATGTTTGTGCGGACCAGCTTGAGTTTTTAACCACGAGTGAGGAGCGTGAGGTCATCTTTGCCCGGTCCTCACATCTTTAAGAGTCTATTTCAGGGTTAGGATTTGAGTTTAGGGGTTATGGTTAGAATTAGGATTAGGTTACATTTAGGGTTATGGTTAGCTATGCAGTGCTGATTGATAAGGTTAGGGTCTAGGGACTGAATGTACGCACTGAGGGTCTTCACAAGTCTAGGAAAACCTGTGTGTGTGTGTTTGTTGGGGGGGGGGGGCTGCTGCTACAAACTGGTAGTTGAGACCAGAATCCTGCTTTAGGGCTGTTGTTATGCCATCATTAAGAAAAACAACAGAAAAGCAAGAAGTCATTTTGCACGGGGCTGTAGGTATTTATCACAGGTCGCTTGCATGCACCCCGTGTTCAGTCCTCGCCCTTAGCCCGTCTCAAACCGCCAACTCGCCTCTTGTCAGCTCAGGAGTAGAAAACAGACCTGCCTGTAGCAATCCACCACATGAAAACGTGTGAGATCGACAAGGCAAAGCTAGGGGGTACTTCAACATGGAAGAAAGGTCACAGTTGGGGTTTACACACACAGTGCCAACAAAACAATACCACACCAGCAAATTGATCTGGTCACCTTGAGTGGGCACGGCAGCCAGTTCTGAGGTGCTGATAGCATGGAAGGAAGTGAAGTTTTTTGCCGTATTAAAACTAGCTGAAACTCTTGACACTGAAAACACCTTGCGCTGCAGCACCTCACCGTCCCCCGGTGTCTGGGGCTTTGCTCTGGGCCCGCTTTCCCAGAGAGGCCTGCAGTTTCTGGGCTGCAGTGCCTGCTGTAGAGGCTCAGGAAAACTTGGCTTCCACTTATAGTTACGCCACCACGCACACACACACACACACACACACGCACACACACACACGCAGGACACTCCTGAATAATCAGCTCACTGACATTATCAGCCGAAACTGGCATTTCACAGATGTACCAGCGTCAGCATCTGTGATAATAAGCTGAAAATATCAGCAAAAAGAAAACGAAAAAAGATTCTGGCACAGTGATAAATGCTTTATTGTGGACCAGACCCCTGAGGAGTCCAGGGGTTATCCAGCAAATATAAACTGTTCTAAATGTATAACGACAGAATACTGTTGCCCGGCGTCCGGGTGGCGCGGAGGTCTATTCCGTTGCCTACCAACACAGGGGTCGCCGGTTCGAATCCCCGTGTTGCCTCCGGCTTGGTCGGGCGTCCCTACACACACAATTGGCCGTGTCTGCAGGTGGGACGCCGGATGTGGGTATGTGTCCTGGTCGCTGCACTAGCGCCTCCTCTGGTCAGTCGGTTTGGATTGAAAAGAAATATCACAATAATCGCACAAACACGTCAGAGTGTTGGTTGTGTGTCGTGCACCAGATGCACCAGTCAGCTCGCTCCATCGTACACACATGCACTATAATAAACCCGTCCAGAGGGCGCGCTGTAAAACCTCTGCCCAGGCAGGGCCGCAGCGTTATGGTGTCTGTCCCGGTGTGGCGCCAATAACCCCTCGCTGTAATGCCCTCTGGGACACACACACACACACACACACACACACACACTTGTTTTTCTAGACCTGTGGAGACCCTGTGGTCACATTGTTGTGACGTAAGTTGTCTATTACAATGTAAGGAGTGCATGTGTTTTGATATAAAGAGCCACAGTGTTTAACCTCAGAAGGTTGGTCAGTCTGCCATGCAACATTTAACAAGTCCACCAATCAATCAATCAATCAATCAATCAATCAATCAATCAATCAATCAATCAATCAATCAATCAATCAATCGATCAATCGATCAGTCAATCAATCAATCCTCATTGAACATGTTAAAGAAAACATACGCAATAAAAACAAATTTCAAAAACCATCGGCAACAGATAAGCGACAACTAAGCAACTCAATTAATACCAGTCATGTTCAAAGAGGGAAGAAGTTGATAACTTTTCTTTTCCTACCCCCTTATACTATTCATGATGCACTGATAATAGATAGTAACTGACCAGAGGAGGCGCTAGTGCAGCGACCAGGACACATACCCACATCCGACTTCCCACCCGTGGACACGGCCAATTGTGTCTGTAGGGACGCCCGACCAAGCCGGAGGTAATATGGGGATTCGAACCGGTGATCCCGGTGTTGGTAGGCAACGGAATAGACCGCTACACCTCCTCACTTGGCCTCTTTGCTCCTGCTTGGGAAGATTATTGCCCGTATAAAACCCACACTAACTGCTAATTTGACATAATCCCAACCAGACTCTTAAAACGGTCCCTTGAGGTAGTTGGCCCTATCCTATTGGTTATTTTTTAACAGTTATCTAGCCACAACTACAGTGCCTTTCTGTGTTAAGCACATTATAGTTCAGCAACACATCAAGAAGCCCAGTCTTGACCCCCCTCCCACTTCAAATAATTTTAGGCCAATCAGTAAGCTTTTGTTTTTATCTAGTTTTAGAAAAGATTTTTTTTAGTCAGATATTGTGTTTTTTAAACAAAAATTTAAATTTTAAGAAAATTCAAATCAGAGTTCTGTGAACACCAAATGACACCCTCCATGCTGCAGATGCCGGTGACTGCTCTGTCCTAATTCTTCTGGATATCAGTGCAGCCTTCAACACCGTCGACCACACTATCCTGCTTGATTACCTGAGCCGTTGGGTGAGTCGTTGGGTGCCCTTGGCTAATTCTGCTCTGACTTATCAAACAGATGTTTCACTGTTTTTGCTAGCAGCACATACTCCTTTTTGCAACTCTTGCATATGGGGTGCCACAGGGTTCAATTTTAGCTCCACTTCTGTTCTCCCTTTTCATCCTCCCAATAGGAAAAATCATTCAAAATCACAGTATTTCTTTCCAATATTCCCCCCTCAATTCCCCAAACATGGCAGGCCTCACTCAATTAAAAGACTGTCTCCTACGGACGTTTAGCTGTGGGTGGGCCTAGGTGGGCCTGGGCCCACCCATTTGGCACTCAGGCCCACACAGTCAGAAGGCTTCCATTTTTGCTGGATCATCCAGTGAATAGCAGTCAGTGAATACTGTGTCAGTTATCTAAACAGACGACTAATAAAAACAAAACAATTCTTGTTTCTCGCTTCTTTATAAGTCAGATTTTTTGAGTGGCAGTGCATTTCACAATTCCCAGATTGCGAGCAACCCCTCCGCTTTCACTCAATGTACAGCTCTCACCATTGCAGAGGAACAGAGAACGACTACTACTGTAGGCTAAAAAAAATCATGGTGAAACAAAGCTGTTTGCTTAAGTTTCTAAAAAAAAAAGACGTCATGAGGAGGAGCAGCAGGAAGTAACACTGACACTCCTGTGCTAGTTTCTCAACAAGTGCCAAGTGACATGTATGTGGTTGCTAAGTCAGCCCTTTTCCCGTCCACAGCAGCATGTGACTTAGCACTAGATTCTCCGAAGACGACATCCACCCCTCCATTCCAAAGCACAGGTACCTGCAGCCATACACTCAGAAAAGTAAATCTAAATATTTTTAATGCCCTAGAATGAATATAAACCATATTTTGCTAGTGTTCATTTGTTACAGGTTTGGCTCGGCCCAGCACTGAGGACATACAAACCCCATCAGACTTGTCCACTATAGATGAACCTGCGACCCAGTTCAAACTCACGTCATTTCCAGTGATCACTATAGCAGGCCCAGCTAGGCGTTTTTCTGCCTGGTGGTATGAAAGATTCTCATGACTAGAGTACAGCACTTCAAGTAAAACTGTCTTTCCTTGAAGCGGCCACTGAGGGCCGATTCATAAGAACTGGCTTCAAAGACTGGAAGATTTCCCAGTTTTCTGTTAAACATGAGGGTAGCAGGGCACATGCTAAAGAGCTCAGCAGAACCGAAGGATACAAGCAAAGCCATCAGCCAGGATTGAGAAATATTTACCATCTGAACAATGACGCTATCAACAGGGTCAAGATGTCGTTTCTCGACTTCTTTTAACGAGGCAAATACGGTGTTATTATTTACCTGACACATCTTGACTGCCAAAGCTTGCAGTCTTCATCAGAAGTGTTGCTGAAGCTTCCTGTCAGTTGATCTGGCATAGTCGCCCTCTGATGAAATGACCAAATGAATCTCATCATTCTAGGCCTTGATATAGCTGTTACACTCAACTCATTACATTACATTAGTTATTTAGCAGACGCATTTATTCAAGCTGCTTACAAAATGTTCAATCACTGAAGTAGGTCATGCATACGTAAAGTAGGTCATGTACATAGAGCTCTACAAATGAAGGAACAACTCATCACACTCCCAGCCACCTTTAATGGCAGTACTAATTCAAAACAAACAATACGATAGAGCAGAAATGTGTGTGTGTGTGTGTGTGTGTGTGTGTGTGTGTGTGTGTGTGTGTGTGTGTGTATATATACTATATCTGTGTGTGTGTGTGTGAAATATACTGCCTTGTTATAGATCAGGGCTGTCAAACCCATTCTTTTGTTGGACGACTGTATGTAGGTTTTCGTTTCAACTCTATCTTAACACTGATTGAACTGATGAACAACTGATTTCACGACATAGCTCATCTCTTCAACCAGCTCACCTGTTATAAAGGTCATCTCTTCAACCAGCTCACCTGTTATAAAGCTCAGCTCTTCAACCAGCTCACCTGTTATAAAGCTCAGCTCTTCAACCAGCTCACCTGTTATAAAGGTCATCTCTTCAACCAGCTCACCTGTTATAAAGCTCAGCTCTTCAACCAGCTCACATGTTATAAAACTCATATCTTCAACCAGCTCACCTGTTATAAAGCTCAGCTCTTCAACCAGCTCACCTGTTATAAAGCTCAGCTCTTCAACCGGCTCACATGTTATAAAGCTCATCTCTTCGACCAGCTCACGTTATGAAGCTCATCTCTTCAACCAGCTCACCTGTTATAAAGGTCATCTCTTCAACCAGCTCACCTGTTATAAAGCTCAGCTCTTCAACCAGCTCACCTGTTATAAAGCTCAGCTCTTCAACCAGCTCACCTGTTATAAAGCTCAGCTCTTCAACCAGCTCACCTGTTATAAAGGTCATCTCTTCAACCAGCTCACATGTTATAAAGCTCAGCCCTTCAACCAGTTCACATGTTATAAAGCTCATATCTTCAACCAGCTCACGTTATAAAGCTCAGCTCTTCAACCAGCTCAGATGTTATAAAGCTAATCTCTTCAACCAGCTCACATGTTATAAAGCTCATCTCTTCAACCAGCTCCCCTGTTATAAAGCATGGCTCAACCAGAAACCTGTATACACTTCGCCCATGACAGAATGAGTTTGACATCCCGGATGGATATTCCAACTGTGCCATTATCTTTATTTTATAAAGCAGATACCAATTAAATCAGACATATCCACAGCATGACCTTAATTCCTTTTTAGACCTCAATTACATAACTTACTAATGTAATGCTATTCCAAAAAACATGGACCAACCTTACGTAAAAAAGAATGTCTTCATCTGATCCTGCAAGGCATTGCAGCCCAAAACGGTACTGCAGATGTGAAGTTTTAAGCTGTTTTTGTAGCTCCTGTGTTTTTATATTCAATGCTTAATTTTCGTTTGCCAACTCATCTGCCATTAGATCAGACGCTATTTGCACTTCCATCTAGTAGTCGGAGTCAGACGCTGCTAAGTCTGGTGAGGGGCATCTCGGAGCGACGTTCCCAAACATGAAGCCTTTGTGCGGGTATGGTATAATCGTTCCAGGCAAACAGTGAAGGTACAGCTCCTTTGTTGAGTCTTCTCTGTCCCCCCAGCCGTCACAATGAAGTCACCTGTCTGGAAACGCCTACTACTAGAGAGGCGAGTATTATGAATGGGAATGAAGTTGTGTCTACGGATCTTAATGAGCCACCGAGCCTGTACCTCAGGATCAACTGGGAACCAATGAAAGCTAATCTCCGGGTTGTACTTCGACGAATTAACACATCGAGGCACACAACAATATAGAGACGTTTTCTTTGCTTGTCGTTGATATGTTAATCGTTTCACCTTAACCTTAAAAACACATGATCGCTATTGCGATCCAGGCCTTCCCGCAATTCTCCTCATGATGACTACTACAACCAGGAACAGTAATGTACACCACGCATAACCCAGAAGTTAAGAGAGGCCCTCTTGTGCACTGGGCGAATTCTTCCGTCTTATTACATTAAATTACATTGCAGTCATTTAGCCGACGCTTTTATCCAAAGTGACTTACAATAAGTGCATTTAATGTAGGAAATCATGAGAACTACTAGTCATCAGAGGTCATAAGTGCATCTAAACAAGCATCTAAGAGCAAAACCAGTGCTAAAGTAAAAGTGCAAGGAAGATATTTTTTTTTAAATGAGTGAATACAATAAGTGCTAAGAACAAGTAACAGGGTAGTAGTTCTTGAAGAAGTGAGTTTTCAACCTGCACCAAAAGATGGGCAGCGACTCCGCTGTCCTGACATCAGTGGGGAGTTCATTCCACCACTGTGGGGCCAGGACAGAAAAGAGACATGACCGGGTCGACCGGCAGCAAGGGCCTCTGAGCGATGGGGCAACCAGGCGTCCCGAGGCAGCAGAGCGAAGTGGTCGGGCGGGGGTGTAGGGCTTGACCATGGTCTGGAGATAGGAAGGAGCTGTTCCTTTCACTGCCCTGTAGGATGCGAGCAGCTACTGGGAGCCAGTGTAGGCACATGACAAGGGGAGTTGTGTGGGAGAACTTAGGGCGGTTGAACACCAGATGAGCTGCAGCTTTCTGGACAAGCTCCAGAGGTCTGATGGCCGACGCCGGGGCGCCAGCAAGGAGGGAGTTGCCGTAGTCCAGCCGGGAGATGACCAGAGCCTGGATGAGTACCTGTGCCGTCTCGTCAGTGAGGAATGGGCGAATCCTCCTGATGTTATAGAGGAGAAATCTGCAGGAGCGAGCAACCGATGCAACGTTTGCAGCAAACAACAGTTGGTAGTCCAGGATCACACCCAGATTCCTCACAGTCCGAGTTGGCGTCACCACGGTGTTGTCAATGGTGATGGCCAGATCTCGGTGCGGGCAACCTTTCCATGGGTGGAACATCAGCTCTGTCTTGTCCAGATTGAGCTTCAGGTGGTGTGTCGCCATCCACTCCGAGGTGTCAGTCAAGCACGCAGCAATGTGTGTCTCAACTTGTGTGTCAGAGGGAGGAAAGGACAAGATCAGCTGGGTGTCATCGGCATAACAATGGTAAGAGAAGTCATGCGAGTGAATAACAGAACCCAGGGATGTCGTGTACAGGGAGAAAAGGAGAAGACCCAGAACCGAACCCTGTGGAACACCTGTAGTCAGTCTGCGAGGCTCCAACACAGACCCCCTCCATGTCACCTGGTAGGAGCGACCCGTCAGGTAGGTTGCAAACATTGAGAGTGCAGAGCCTGTGACACCCAGCCCCTCGAGGGTAGAGAGGAGGATTTGGTGGTTCACTGTGTCGAATGCGGCTGACAGGTCCAGGAGTATCAGGAGAGAGGAGAGAGAGTTTGCTCTCGCAGAGTGCAGTGATTCTGTCACTGCAAGGAGGGCCGTCTCTGTCGAGTGGCCCACCCTGAACCCAGACTGGCTGGGGTCCAGGAGGTTGTTCTGGTGGAGGTACAAAGAAAGTTGGTTAAAGACAGCACGTTCGAAAGTTTTGGATAGAAAGGGTAGAAGGGAAACCGGTCTGTAGTTTTTGACGTCAGAGGGGTTAAGTGATGGTTTCTTGAGAAGGGGGGTGACTCTAGCAGTCTTGAAGGCAGATGGAAAGCATCCTGCCTGGAGGGAGGTGTTGATGAGGTCGGTTAGATAGGGAAGGAGTTCAGGTGCTATAGACTAAAGAAGAGGGGAGGGGACCGGGTCAAGGGAGCATGTGGTGTGGCGACTGGATGTGATGAGGTTTAGAACCTCGTCGGGGGAGAGGGGAGCGAGGTGGGACAGGGGGGGACGTGGAGAGGTGAAGGAGGGTGCAGAGGGTGGGATAGTACAAGCAGCACTAACCGGGTGGTGAGAGGATCTGATGTCGTTAATCTTCTTGTCAAAGAAGTTAGCGAAGTCATTAGGGAGAAGGAAGGAAGTAGGAGGAGGATTTGGGGGTTGAAGAAGTGTAGAGAAGGTTTCAAAGAGTTTCTTAGGATTAGAGGCAGAGGATAGGATTTTAGAGCGATAGGAGGCAGCCTTAGCAGCAGAAAGGGAGGAGGAGAAAGTGGAAAGAAGAGACTGGCAGTTGAGAAGGTCCTCTGGGAGTTTGCCTTTCTCCATTTGCGCTCTGCCACTCTCAGGCTCCGTCTGTCAGTACGTACTGAGTCGGTCAGCCAAGGGGCAGGTGGAGTTGGGCGTGCAGGCCTGGGGACAGAGATTGTCCAGAGAAGCGGAGAGGGTAGAGAGAAGATTAGTAGCAGTGTCAGGGGGTAGGAGAGAGAAAGATTCAGGTGTAGGGAGGATAGAGGTAACAGAGGATGGAAACCATGTGGATAGGGGAAGGGGCTGAGGGGGTCGAAGAGAGGGCGAGAGAGTGGACATGAAATAGTGGTCAGAGAGCTGGAGGGGAGTAACAGAGAGATTGGAAATAGGACAGTGTCTAGTAAAGATAACGTCCAGCTGGTTGCCAGCCTTGTGGGTAGGAGGGGAGGGTGAGAGGTGAAGGTCAAAGGATGAGAGGAAAGAGAGAAGAGGATCTAGCTTGTTAGTGTGGATGTTGAAGTCACTGAGAAGGATAAGTGCAGTCATCTTATTATATTATTGCTTGGGCAGCATGGTGTCCCAGTGGTCATAGCAAGAAGGTCCTGGGTTCGAACCCCATGCCGCCCTTAGTCCTTTCTGTGGGGAGTTTGCATGTTCGCCCTGTGTCTGCGTGGCTTTCCTCTCGGTGCTCCGGTTTCCTCCCACCATCAAAAAGACATGCATGTTAGGGTTAATACTCCTGTCTGTGCCCCTGAGCAAGGCAATGGAAAACAGCACCGGAGTTGGTCCCCGGGTTCTACAGCTGCCCACTGCTCCTGTACAATATGATGGTTAAATGCAGAGAAGGCTTTCATTGTAAGATACAATGACATATAAAGTGGCTCTCTTTCATTATTCAGGTTGGTATCATCTGCATATATGCACACCGGTGTGGTGAAAACTCTTTCAATACGCAGTTAAAATAATTATCTCCATGTATTCAGTACAGAAAGATGAGTAATTTGTTTTGAGTTGTAGTAAAGTCAGTGAACACACTCCATCTTAGTGGTGAAGCCAGAGACATGGTGGCTAGTCGGCCTCATTAAAGAGACTAGCTGCATGCTGTGTAGGTTTCCATGGTTCTTCTTTTGAATCAGAGTCAGAATAAGGCTTCCGACTGAGTAACATGTTCATGATGCAAAGTTCGTTTTCATCTGATCTAAAGCACAGTAACCTTGTAGCAGCCTCATGCTAATCCTCGCTAGCAGTACTTGTTGTTAACATTATGCTAATCGCTAGCAGCACCAAACGAAGCACATTGCCTACTACTTTGGGTGTACTGATTAAGCAAATATAACAAAGAAAATTGTCACTTTCTTACTTTTTTATAATTTGTATACATGGAAATAATGTGGTTATGTTGAAGTTGTGGGTATCATTCAGACACGAAGCACAACGTTTTCCCTTGAGCCTGCAGAGGGCTTTCACACAGGAATTTAGTCCAGTTAATTCAAGATGCAGTCTCAGTTGTAGTCAGAACTATGCTATTTGGACCATTGCTGGAGGAGACTGAAATATGCAGAAGAAAAATAAATTGAAATATACTAAGTAGATTATTTCTAAAATGATGTGGGTGCATAAAAAATGTCTGAGTTAATAAAGAACAGTGGAAGCGAGAGGAAAGAAATGGAAGTCACTGAATCCTTCCATCTCGTTATTTCATTCATTATTCAGGTAGGCTCATCTAAAATATAATCTGCCGATCATGGGGCCTGTAAAACACACACACACACACACACACACGCAAACATGACCACAGTGGCTTGTGTTGTCATGTCATGTACAAGGGGACAAAGAGGCCTGGCATTTAAAAGGTAACACCAAGATAAACACCTTGAATCCCCTGCACACCGCTGTAATCTTCCCTTGCACTTGCCCCCCCCCTTTCCTTACCATCTGCCCTGTGCAACCAGTTTCTGCCATCTCTCAGCACCCTTTATCCATCTCCCTGTATCTTCAATGACGAGGACACTGCTCATCTCTCCCTGTTTCTCCCTCTCCTTCTCTCTCCCTTATCCTCTGTAAAGCCGATACCGTCTGTCCGTCTCCTCTCTCCAGAGCACGATGAAGGGAAACACAGTCACATTCTCTCTCTCTCTTCCTATCTCTGTCAATTACGTCTCTTACTGTTTATTTTATTTTTCTGCGAACCCCTCGTTCTCCTCTTTCATCTGTGCATTCTTCATATGCTAATTTATACATATATTTTTCTTTCTGTTGGTCTATTTGTGTGATTGTCTCTCTCCATTCTTTCAGATACAGGTAGTCCCCGGGTTACGAACAAATTCCGTTTTGAGTCTGTTCGTAAGTAACCCAGCCACCGAGGATGCACAAGCCAGTGCATTCTTAGTGCCGGTCCCAAGCCCGGACAAATGGGGAGGGTTGCGTCAGGGAGGGCATCCGGCGTAAAATCTTTGCTAAATCAAATATGCGGATCATAGACATTGTGATCTGTAGTGAGAGTAGAGTGCAAGTGGAGGAGAGCCTGGAGAGGTGGAGGTTATGCACTGGAGAGAAGAGGAATGAAAGTCAGTAGGAGCAAGACGTAGTACCTATACGCGTGAATGAGGGGGAGGACAGTGGAATGGTCAGGATGTAGGGAGTAGAGGTGATGAAGGCATTTGAGTTTAAATATTTGGGGTCAACTGTCCAAAGTAACGGGGAGTGCAGGAGACAGGTGAAGAAGAGAGAGCAGGCAGGGTGGAGTGGGTGGAGAAGAGTGTCAGGAGTGATTTGTGACAGAAGGGTACCAGCAAGAGTTAAAGAGAAGGTTTACAAGATGGTTGTGGGACCAGCTATGTTATATGGTTTGGAGACAGTGGCACTGCTGAAAAGGCAGGAGGTGGAGCTGGAGGTGGCAGAGGTGAAGATGCTAAGATTTTAATTGGGAGTGATGAAGAAGGACAGGATTAGGAACGAGTATATTAGAGGGACAGCTCAGGTTGGATGGTTTGGAGACAAAGCAAGAGAGACAAGATGGAGATGGTTTGGACATGTGTGGAGGAGAGATGCTGGGTATATTGGGAGAAGGATGCTGAATATGGAGCTGCCAGGGAAGAGGAGAAGAAGAAGGCCAAAGAGGAGGTTTATGGATGTGGTGAGGGAGGACATGCAGGTGGCTGGTGTGACAGAGGAAGATGCAGAGGACAGGAAGAGATGGAAACACATGATCCGCTGTGGCGCCCCCTAACGGGAGCAGCCGAAAGTAATAGCAGTAGTAGTAGTCTGTTCGTAAGTCGAACTTGTATGCAAGTCGGAACAGTTACGTACAGTTCACATCTAGCGTTAATTACTAAAATGTTTGTCTTATTACGTAGTCTATATTTTACCTAAAACATCATAAATATAATAATGCAGTAATAATAATGAATCTAACTACAGTACAGTATTATAACTGAGAGAGAGAATGGGTGTATAGGTATAAAACACATTAAAGAAACATTTCTTACATTTCAAACTCCTCACCTGCCACTGCGCCCGGGGCGGGTCGCGGAGGCCGGCCGTTTGACGCCACAAACGACAGCTCGCTTGGGGCTCTCCTCCCCTCCTCAGTGGATAAGTGAAAAAACGACAAGAGCGGGGCGTCTAGGTGGCATAGCGGTCTACTCCGTTGCCTAGCAACACGGAGATCACCGGTTCGAATCCCTGTGTTGCCTCCGGCTTGGTCGGGCGTCCTTACAGACACAACAGGCCGTGTCTGTCGGTGGGAAGCCGGATGTGAGTATGTGTCCCAGTCGCTGCACTAGCGCCTCCTCTGGTCAGTCGGTCGGTCGGTCGGTCGGTCGGTTGGGGCGCCTGTTCGGAGGGGGAATAATGTGATCCTCCCAAGTGCTACGTCTCCCTGGTGAAAGTCCTCACTGTCAGGTGAAAAGAAGCGGCTGGCGACTCCACATGTATGGGAGGAGGCATGTGGTAGTCTGCAGCCCTCCCCGGATCAGCAGAGGGGGTGGAGCAGTGACCGGGATACTTCCTAGGTGAGGGGCGCCGGTCAAACGATACCTCATGTAAGCCCTCAAACTTGTGGCGAGCAGGTGACCTGAGGCTGCTGTCTGATTGGTTTCTTCAGCTTTTCCAGGGGGCGCAGTTCTGCGCGCTCCAGACACGCCCACTTTTATTGGCAGCGAATTGGTATTGTTTAATGGTTTTTGATCTAATGTGATGGGACAATTCCCGTGGCTGTCAATCATGTTCACACCCACCACCACGCCTCGTCTCGACTGTCAATTATCCACCGTCTACCAACCCTGATAAAATCTATAGGCTACATGGTCCTTCTTAATAACTCCGTGACTGTGGGGACATTAAAGCAGCTGTCAGGTGTGCTGCTCCAAGGTAAATTGCGCCCCCCCCCGAACATTTTTAGCACCAGCCACCACTCGTTGTTCTCCCTCGGGCCGACGAACCGCCCAAAACGCGGCGTCGCGCGAAGCAGTCCGTCCGCTCGTTAGTACGAACCATTGTGTGTAACTCGATTTTTTTTTAAATAACAGGCTTTACGGAGGTCGGTTCGTAAGTACGGGGGTTCGTAAATCAGGCGTTCGTAACCCGGGGACTTCCTGTATTAGGTGGAGGTCCCTCTGTGTCTGGTGGTCCCTCAGCTTGCTCATTATCCATCCATTATCTGTGCCG
Source organism: Lampris incognitus (assembly GCF_029633865.1). Lineage (NCBI taxonomy): Eukaryota > Metazoa > Chordata > Actinopteri > Lampriformes > Lampridae > Lampris > Lampris incognitus. The sequence goes on along the minus strand of NC_079227.1, from coordinate 35,620,127 downwards.
CTTTTCCTGCTCTCAGGGTCGCGGGGATGCTGGAGACTATCCCAGCAGTCATTGGACGGCAGGCGGGGAGACACCCTCGACAGGCTGCCAGACCATCACAGCCCCCCCCCCCCACACACACACACACACACACGCTGAAATAAATATCCCAACTCTGCTGGGGCCCTTTGTCTTTTTTCTGTTTTTCTTTATTGCTTTTTATTTTTGTATTTTTCTTTAAATCTGCTGTATGGGCTCATTGTCCTACATTAGTCTCGTTCCTGCTGCCGTGGGTGAAGGTTTCAACTGGGGTGCAACTGAGGACGCGAGCACCTGATCCACCAAGATGGTTCCTTGGGTGGTCACGGGCGTGTAGGAGACCTCGTGCTCTTGCGTGTAAATCCCTCAGACAGGGTAAAACATGGCTGCTGACCTCATGGCGGGGTAAAACATGGCTGCTGACCTCACGGCGGGGTAAAACATGGCTGCTGACCTCACGGCGGGGTAAAACGTGGCTGCTGACCTCACGGCAGGGTAAAACATGGCTGCTGACCTCACGGCGGGGTAAAACATGGCTGCTGACCTCACGGCGGGGTAAAACGTGGCTGCTGACCTCACGGCGGGGTAAAACGTGGCTGCTGACCTCACGGCGGGGTAAAACATGGCTGCTGACCTCACGGCGGGGTAAAACATGGCTGCTGACCTCACGGTGAGGTAAAACATGGCTGCTGACCTCACGGCGGGGTAAAACATGGCTCCTGACCTCACGGTGAGGTAAAACATGGCTGCTGACCTCACGGCGGGGTAAAACGTGGCTGCTGACCTCACGGCGGGGTAAAACATGGCTGCTGACCTCATGTCACTGACATTCAATCAGCCTGTCCCTCAGATGCCTCGTCGGCCCAGAGAGGAAGTGATTGACTTGGTCAGCCAGAAAGGCCGCTAATCAGCCAGCCAGTGATCAAGCTAGCCAGCACAGCGGGTGGACAATCAGTCAGACGGCCAGACTGACAGGCAGTTTGCTAAACATGTCAGTCGGTCATACGGCAGCGAGTGGGAGACAGGCGGTGTCTCAGGCAGTCAGATGGGCAATTACACAATCAATCAACTGGTTACACATAGACTCAAGATTCAAGATCCTTTGTTGTTACGTCTCATCATACAAGTACAAGAGAGGACAACGCTTGTGTATCGGCTCCTCGACACGGCAGCAACAATCGCAGTAAAATCACCACAACACAAAACAAAATGCAGCAATAATAACAAATAGTGTGCGGTGCATGTAAGGGGTGTGTATGTGTGCAGGCTCTGCCTTATTAAAGGACATATGTGTGTAGTTGTTTGCATATTTGTGTATGCCAAAGGACGGCACGGTGGTTAGCGCGGTCGCCTCACAGCAAGAAGGTCCTGGGTTCGAGCCCCGGGGTAGTCCAACCTTGGTGGGTCGTCCCGGGTCGTCCTCTGTGTGGAGTTTGCATGTTCTCCCCGTGTCTGCGTGGGTTTCCTCCCACAGTCCAAACCCATGTAGGTCAGGTGAACCTCCCTAGGTGTGTGTGTGTAAACTGATGATCCACTGAAGACCACAGGTCAGTACCATCAGTCCAGCACCAGGCTTAGTGTCGTTAATGCTCTTTGTTCAAAAACCTGGCTGCTTGGTGTTCTGGAGCCTACTGGTCCGGCCCTTGAGGCCGCAGTACCACTCGCCTGACGGTAGCAGCTGGAACAGTCCATAGTTGGGGGGGGGGTCTTTGATAATCCTAGTCTTTGCTGACACAGCGTCTGTTATACATGTCCTGGATGGAGGGAAGCTTGCATCCACTGGTGTCCTGGGCCGTCCGCACAACCCTCTGCAGTGTGTTGCGGTTGTGGGCAGTACAGTTCCCATGCCAGGCGGTAATGCATCCAGTCAGGACCCTCTCGGTTGTGCCTCTGTAGAAGACCCGTAGAATCCTGGACCCCTTGCCGAACTTCTTCAGTCGCCTGAGGTGAAAGAGGCGTTGCTGTGGCTCTTTCACCACATGGCGGGTGTGTTTATCCCAGGTGAGCTCCTCGGTAATGGGGACACCAAGGAGCTTGAAGGTCTTGACCCTCTCTACAGAGGTCCCATTGATGGTAATGGGGTCCAGCCCCCCCCCCCTCTCTCCCTGTAGTCCACAATCAGCGCCTTCGTTTCGTCGACGTTGAGAGAGAGGTTATTCTCCTGGCGCCACTTTGTTAGGTTGTTGACCTACTTTTCATGCTCTCTAGCAATCACGAGAAGGGGGTCATATTCATTATTATTATTATTATTATTATCATTATTTCAAACACAGGAAGTAAAACTCCCTTTGTCAATGAATGGAGGTGTAGTTTGTAAGTTCAGCTGATTCCAAGCAGGGGCCGGTGGGGCAGATTTATGTTTAATAAAAGTTTTTTTCTTCATTTTACAGACGATTACCCTGGGGAAGGACACTGAGCATCTTCCTTAGCAGGAAACAAACGGGATTTTCAACATTATCTCTACCGTATCTGCAGTAGGGATGATAATGGGTGGCCCGCTGGTTAGCGCCGTCACCTCACGGCAAAAAGGTCCTGGGTTCGAATCCCGGGGTAGTCCAGCCTTGGGGGTCGTCCTCCGTGTGGAGTTTACATGTCCTCCAGAAAACCATCCTAAAGACATGCACGTTAGGGTTAATGCTCCTGTCTGTGCCCCTGAGCAAGGCATGGCAAGACGAACTGGAGCTGGTCCCTGGGCGCTGCACGGTGGCTGCCCACTGCTCCGAGCTTCACAGCTAGGACGGGTTAAACCCATCCATTATCCGAACCGCTGATCCTGCTCTCAGGGTGGCGGGGATGCTGGAGCCTATCCCAGCAGCCACTGGGCGGCAGGCGGGGAGACACCCTGGACAGGCCGCCAGGCCGTCACACCGGGTCAACACACACCCACACCTAGGGGCAATGTAGTACGGCTGATTCACCTGACCTACATGTCTTTGGACTGTGGGAGGAAACCAAAGCGCCTGCAGGAAACCCACGCAGACACGGGGAGAACATGCAAACTCCACACAGAGGACAGGTGTCCCAGTCCAGGGAGACAGACTGTCAGTAAGCCCCCACCCCACTAGCTACCACTTAGATACCTCACATGTAGAGTATGATGTACACGTGTGTGTGGAGATAGACTTGTAGCTCAGTACCGGGCCACAGACTGTCTTCTCCCACATGTGCAATATAAATAATAATGATAAATAAATAATAATAAATACATGATAAATAAATGTACCATTGTAAATACACATACGACAACTGCTGTATATTGGTTATACATTTATTCAGCCATAACAACGCTCCATATAGTAGATGTGACATACCTTGTTGTGCATGCATACTTATCTCCAGTCTTCTGCTACTACTACTACTACTACTACTGCTACCACTACTACTACTACTACTACTACTGCTCCTGCTGCTGCTACTACTACTACTACTACTACTACTACTGCTACTACTACTACTACTGCTGCTGCTGCTACTACTACTACTACTACTACTACTGCTGCTACTACTACTACCACTACTACTACTACTGTACCACTACTACTACTACTACTACTACTACTACTATTACTACTACTACTACTACTGCTGCTACTACTACTACGACTACTACTACTACTTCTACTACTGCTACTACTACTACTACTACTACTATTACTACTACTACTACTGCTGCTGCTGCTGCTACTACTACTGCTACTACTACTACTACTACTGCTACTACTGCTACCACTACTACTACTATCAGCTGCTCCCGTTAGGGGGCGCCACAGCGGATCATCCGTTTCCATCTCTTCCTGTCCTCGGCATCTTACTCTGTCACACCAGCCACCTGCATGTCCTCCCTCACCACATCCATAAACCTCCTCTTTGGCCTTCCTCTTCTCCTCTTCCCTGGCAGCTCCATATTCAGCATCCTTCTCCGCATATACCCAGCATCTCAACCTCCACACATGTCCAAACCATCTCAATCTTGTCTCTCTTGCTTTGTCTCCAAACCGTCCAACCTGAGCTGTCCCTCTAACATACTCCTTCCTAATCCTGTCCTTCTTCATCACTCCCAATGAAAATCTTATACATGTAAAAATAATATATTAAAATACAATAATTACAATATAAAAATATCAATTATATAAAATATAATTTATAATATCAAATATATGTTAAAATAATATAATAATTTAAAAATTTAAAAAATATATGAAAATCTTACATATTCATCTCCAGTATTCTATTTATTATTCCTGCTGTTTGTTGTTTTTCTTTTTTGTTTTGTTTTTGAGTGCTCCAGGTAGCTGCTGTAAACCAGTCATACTCTTTTTCTGCATAAGGCCAATAAAGTTGCTTCTGATCGGAAGTTCAGCGGCGTCCAGAGACACACAGGAAACCGCTCAGTATTTTGCATGTATTTTAGTTTCCCCCTGTAACATGTTGCCAGAGATTGTAATGAAAATTGCTGCTGTGTTCTTCTGGGGCTGAACAACCAAATTATAACTTTCTTGGCAGGTCTCACATTTCATAAGCTGGTGGTGGGTCACCACGAAATGATACCAGCAACAAAAAAAAAGAAAAGAAAATTGAATTCATGATTTGGCCCTCTGTGCCGTGGGGATGAAGACGCTGCCAAAAAAACCGAGGCCATTCTCTACAACAAACATGGTGAGCAACACAGAAAGGTCTAAATATTGGTTAAGTTATGCTAAGTATGTTATCATTAAATACACACTCCGCTTAGGGCTGAGGAGCGTATTTAAGGACTTTGAATACTCAAAGTTCACTGCAAGATTCACTCCATCCATGCACCTTTTGCATGACAAATCTTCACGAAGTGGAGGAAACGTGCATTTTTTTTTTTTTTTTGTGGCAATAAACAATTTCCCCCATCTCTCTCCAGAGAAATGCGGCTGCTTCCTGTCAGAAACCGTTGCTATTACAACATCAGAAGATCGAGAACACGTGACCTCAGAAGTCCATTAAACATTTAGACAGTGAAATAATGCATAATTTAAATGTAATTCACCTCAGACGGTGAAATCAGTTGGAAATGCTACAAGTCTTTTTGCAGCATGCTAACGACGTAAAAAGCAGTACTGGAGGTTCCCGAGAGTGAAGTGTTGAGTCTAAGACTCGGGGGGGGGGGGATTTATCTTGTCTGTGCGAATCGGAACCAAAGACAAGAAGTGTCAACTGGCAGGGAGGTGCAAAAACAACACCCCTCTCCCTAAATACAGGAAAAACTAAGGAGGTCATTGTGGACTTTGGAAAGACCAGCGCCCGCCATACCCCTCTGACCATCAACGGTATGGACGTGGACAGAGTCAGCAGTGCTAAGTTCCTGGAAGGTCACACCACAGAGGCCCTCCCTTGGGGCCTCATCCGTCCATCGTTCGTATGTACAAATTTGTTCGTACACACCCACTGAATTTCCTTAGCCCTCCAAATTGTCTGACGGGTAGCAGCAAAGCCTGGTGGTTAGCTGTAACTCCTTCCCCCTAACATCTATTGTCCACCTCTTGCAACGAGCAATCACTCAGGCTCGCAAAGACACCAGTGTTAGCCAACTGGTGTCTAAATTCAGAGGCTAGCCAGGTTCTGCGCTGATCTGTCAGACAAACCTCAGGGCTAAATAATCCCACGGGCGTGGAAGAGCAAATCCTTAAGTACGAACGACTGATGAATGAGGCCCCTGGTCCTCGCATGTAACTGCGCTCTCCAAGAAGGCCCAGCAGCGTCTTCACTTCCTGCGGCGTCTGAAGAAGGCGAGCCTCCCACCCCACCCAACCCCCCATCATATTCTACAGAGGCACCATAGAGAGCATCCTCACCAGCTGGATCACTGTCTGGCATAGGACCTGCAAGGCCTCCAACCCCAAATACTGGAGCGGATAGTGAAGACAGATGGAACGATCATAGGAACCGCTGTCCCATCCATCCAGGCCATCTTTGACGCACGGTGCACCCGGAAGGCTCTCAGCATGGTGAAGGACCCCACCCACCCTTCCCACGTCCACTTCACCCTCATACCCTCTGGCAGGGGGTACCAGAGCATCTGTGCTGCCTCCACCAGACCATGCAACAGTTTCCTTCCTCAGGCTGTGAGGTTCCTCAACAGCCTGGACACTTAGACCCTCCATAAAATTACCTTTTGACCGTCTTACTCGCTGTCTGTGTCGGGAGTGCTTGTGATGTTTCGGTCTGTGGCGTACTTTCTGATTTTAATGCCCTTTTGGGCGGCACAGTGGCGCAGCGGTTAGCGCGGTCGCCTCACGGCAAGAAGGTCCTGGGTCGGGTTCAAGTCCTGGGGTAGTCCAACCTTGGGGGCTGTCCCGGGTCGTCCTCTGTGTGGAGTTTGCATGTTCTCCTCGTGTCTACGTGGGTTTCCTCCGGGGGCTCCGGTTTCCTCCCACAGTCCAAAGATATGTAGGTCAGGTGACTGGGCCGTACTACATTGTCCCTAGGTGTGAATGTGTGTGTGTGTCGCCCCCTGTATGATGGACTGGCGGCCTGTCCAGGGTGTCTCCCCGCCTGCCGCCCAATGACTGCTGGGATAGGCTCCAGCATCCCCACAACCCTGACAGCAGGATAAGCGGAAGGGATAATGGATGGATGGATGGATGGATGGATGGATGGATGGATGGATGGATGGGTGGATGGATGATGCACTTTTTGTTATTAATATTTATTGCGTGTTATTTGTTTTCACGTGGCGCTGAAATGTAATTTCGTTCTCGTGTACGTATGAGACGTGCCTGTGAGGCAATGACACACAAGAACAGTCCACGTCTAGTCTCCTAATGTCTCTACTGGAAGAGGAACATCTAGCGGGTGGTAGAAATCCTCCATTTGGAGGAGCAATCCAGATATGTCAAATTCTGCATCCCCAAGAGTCCCCTGTCCGTAAAGGTTTGAGCAACATTAACAGCGAAGAGTAACTGAGCAACCCGAAAACAAAACACAACGAAAACACTGAGCTACCACGAAACCCAACTTTGTGAGGCAGGAAGTAGAACCGACAAACACACTACACATGTTGTAGCACTCACAACATGACTGCTGGGAAAAAATTCAGCAGGGACGAGGAACAGAAGATGAGAGAGAAACTGTACCTCCCCTCCTTTACACGAGAAGGCCGTGCGACTGGAAGGTTTTGGGATGTGGGACGAAAATAACGAAGACGGCAAACTAAGAGAAACTCGACCCACAATAAAGAACATAAGAGGAGAAAAGAAAAGTACTGGCCATCTGAAGTCCCAAGAGTACACACTTTAACAGCATATAACAGTATAAACTACCATAAGCTCTAAAGAGTACACACTTTAACAGTATATAACAGTTTATACTATCATGAGCTCTAAAGAGTACACACTTTAACAGCATATAACTGTACATACTACCATGAGCTCTAAAGAGTGCACACTTTAACAGCATATAACAGTACATACTACCATGAGCTCTAAAGAGTCCACACTTTAACAGTATATAACAGTACATACTACCATGAGCTCTAAAGAGCATACACTTTAACAGTATATAACAGTACATACTACCATGAGCTCTAAAGATTACACACTTTAACAGTATATAACAGTATATACTACCATGAGCTCTAAAGAGTACACACTTTAACAGTATATAACAGTATATACTACCATGAGCTCTAAAGAGTACACACTTTAACAGTATATAACAGTATATACTACCATAAGCTCTAAAGAGTACACACTTTAACAGTATATAACAGTTTATACTATCATGAGCTCTAAAGAGTACACACTTTAACAGCATATAACAGTACATACTACCATGAGCTCTAAAGAGTGCAGACTTTAACAGCATATAACAGTACATACTACCATGAGCTCTAAAGAGTACACACTTTAACAGTATATAACAGTACATACCACCATGAGCTCTAAAGAGTGCACACTTTAGCAGTATATAACAGTACATACTACCATGAGCTCTAAAGATTACACACTTTAACAGTATATAACAGTAAATACTACCATGAGCTCTAAAGAGTACACAATTTAACAGTATATAACAGTATATACTACCATGAGCTCTAAAGAGTACACACTTTAACAGTATATAACAGTACATACTACCATGAGCTCTAAAGAGTATACACTTTAACAGTATATAACAGTACATACTACCATGAGCTCTAAAGAATACACACTTTAACAGTATATAACAGTATATACTACCATGAGCTCTAAAGAGTACACACTTTAACAGTATATAACAGTATATACTACCATGAGCTCTAAAGAGTACACACTTTAACAGTATATAACAGTATATACTACCATAAGCTCTAAAGAGTACACACTTTAACAGTATATAACAGTTTATACCATCATGAGCTCTAAAGAGTACACACTTTAACAGCATATAACAGTACATACTACCATGAGCTCTAAAGAGTGCAGACTTTAACAGCATATAACAGTACATACTACCATGCGCTCTAAAGAGTACACACTTTAACAGTATATAACAGTACATACTACCATGAGCTCTAAAGAGTATACACTTTAGCAGTATATAACAGTACATACTACCATGAGCTCTAAAGATTACAAACTTTAACAGTATATAACAGTATATACTACCATGAGCTCTAAAGAGTAAACACTTTAACAGTATATAACAGTAAATACTACCATGAGCTCTAAAGAGTACACAATTTAACAGTATATAACAGTATATACTACCATGAGCTCTAAAGAGTACACACTTTAACAGTATATAACAGTACATACTACCATGAGCTCTAAAGAGTACACATTTTAACAGTATATAACAGTATATACTACCATGAGCTCTAAAGAGTACACACTTTAACAGTATATAACAGTACATACTACCATGAGCTCTAAACAGTATACACTTTAACAGTACATACTACCATGACCTTTAAACAGTACACACTTTAACAGTATATACCACCATGAGCTTTAAACAGTACACACTTTAACAGTATATACCACCATGAGCTTTAAAGAGTACACACTTTAACAGTACATACTACCATGACCTTTAAACAGTACACACTTTAACAGTATATACCACCATGAGCTTTAAACAGTACACACTTTAACAGTACATACTACCATGAGCTCTAAAGAGTACACACTTTAACAGTACATACTACCATGACCTTAAAAGAGTACACACTTTAACAGTACATACTACCATGAGCTTTAAAGAGTACACACTTTAACAGTATATACTACCAAGAGCTTTAAAGACTACACACTTTAACAGTACATACTACCATGAGCTTTAAAGAGTACACACTTTAACAGTACATACTACCATGAGCTTTAAAGAGTAAACACTTTAACAGTACATACTACCATGACCTTTAAAGAGTACACACTTTAACAGTGTATACCACCATGAACTTTAAAGAGTAAACACTTTAACAGTACATACTAACATGAGCTTTAAAGAGTACACACTTTAACAATATATACTACCATGAGTTTTAAAGAGTACACACTTTAACAGTATATACTACCATGAGTTTTAAAGAGTACACACTTTAACAGTATATACTACCAAAAGCTTTAGAGACTACACACTTTAACAGTACATACTACCATGACATTTAAAGAGTACACACTTTAACAGTACATACTACCATGAGCTTTAAATAGTACCCACTTTAACAGTATATACTACCATGAGCTTTAAAGAGTACACACTTTAACAGTACATACTACCATGACCTTTAAAGAGTACACACTTTAACAGTATATACCACCATGAGCTTTAAAGAGTACACACTTTAACAGTACGTATTACCATGACCTTTAAAGAGTACACACTTTAACAGTATATATTACCATGACATTTAAAGAGTACACACTTTAGCAGTACATACTACCATGACAATTAAAGAGTACACACTTTAACAGTACATACTACCATTAGCTTTAAAGAGTACACACTTTAACAGTACATACTACCATGACATTTAAAGAGTACACACTTTAACAGTATATACCACCATGAGCTTTAAAGAGTACACACTTTAACAGTATATACTACCATGAACTTTAAAGAGTACACACTTTAACAGTACATACTACCATGAGCTTTAAAGAGCACACACTTTAACAGTATATACCACCATGAGCTTTAAAAAGTACACACTTGAACAGTATGTACTACCATGAGCTTTAAAGAGTAAACACTTTAACAGTATATACTACCATGACCTTTAAAGAGTACACCCTTTAACAGTATATACTACCATGAGCTTTAAAGAGTAAACACTAAAACAGTATATACTACCATGAGCTTTAAGGAGTAAACACTAAAACAGTACATACTACCATGAGCTTTAAAGAGTACACACTTTAACAGTACATACTACCATGAACTTTAAAGAGTACACACTTTAACAGTACATACTACCATGACATTTAAAGAGTACACACTTTAACAGTATATACTACCATGACATTTAAAGAGTACACACTTTAACAGTACATACTACCATGAGCTTTAAAGAGTACACACTTTAACAGTATATACTACCATGACCTTTAAAGAGTACACACTTTAACAGTACATACTACCATGACCTTTAAAGAGTACACACGTTAACCGTACATACTACCATGAGCTTTAAAGAGTACACACTTTAACAGTATATACTGCCATAAGCTTTAAAGAGTACACACTTTAACAGTATATACCACCATGAGCTTTAAAGAGTACACACTTTAACAGTATATACTACCATGAACTTTAAAGAGTACACACTTTAACAGTACATACTACCATGAGTTTTAAAGAGCACACACTTTAACAGTACATACCACCATGAGCTTTAAAAAGTACACACTTGAACAGTACGTACTACCATGAGCTTTAAAGAGTAAACACTTTAACAGTATATACTACCATGAGCTTTAAAGAGTACACACTTTAACAGTACATACTACCATGAGCTTTAAAGAGTACACACTTTAACAGTACATACTACCATGAGCTTTAAACAGTACACACTTTAACAGTACATACTACCATGACCTTTAAACAGTACACACTTTAACAGTATATACCACCATGAGCTTTAAACAGTACACACTTTAACAGTATATACCACCATGAGCTTTAAAGAGTACACACTTTAACAGTACATACTACCATGAGCTTTAAACAGTACACACTTTAACAGTACATACTACCATGAGCTCTAAAGAGTACACACTTTAACAGTACATACTACCATGACCTTAAAAGAGTACACACTTTAACAGTACATACTACCATGAGCTTTAAAGAGTACACACTTTAACAGTACATACTACCATGAGCTTTAAAGAGTACACACTTTAACAGTACATACTACCATGAGCTCTAAAGAGTACACACTTTAACAGTACATACTACCATGAGCTTTAAAGACTACACACTTTAACAGTACATACTACCATGAGCTCTAAAGAGTACACACTTTAACAGTACATACTACCATGATCTTTAAGGAGACGGAGAGGAAGATGTTGAAAAAGTGTCCAAACTAAAACTATGTCCACTGATCTTCCTGGGGAAGTCTTCATTAAAGGATGACCTCTTCTTTTTTACCCTTTAACTAAGACTCCATTAAAACGTTGAGAATTTGAAAATAATACCTAAAAACTCTAATACTCGCTTCAGCATTAGGAAACGTACCACTTAGCTGGATCTTCTTGTTCTCACCAAACATTTAAGCTGTACAAAAAAACACCACGATGTGATATCATGAGCTGCCAGTTTTCAGATAGCCACAGTGAAGTACGGCACATCTCAAATACTAAGTATGCTGATGGTAACCTTACTTTCTCTCAAGTTCACATTACTTTAATCAACTTAATCAACTCGTACACTGCACCTCTGCAAATACGATCACAGGAGGTTGAATCGGTTCATGTGGACACAACGTTTATTGACAGAAGCGCCGCACCAAGCGGGGATGAGTAAGGTCCCTTTACACCTGGTCAACATCTAGCACTTGTGCTTTGGGGAGAGGTTTTGTAGTGGGACCCGTTTCTGGCACTCCAGATCCCCTACCAAACCAAGGCCAAACTACTCAGCAATCTGCAAACTTTTGCTTTTTCTTTCACACGGTTTCCAAATGACGCACCCCATCCGGTGTGCGAATGGAATTTCCAAGCTTTCTCGACGCTCATTGTCCACACGCTAACGAACCGGGTGATTAAATGCACAACACAAGCTGTGGCAATCTGAAATAACATGCTCAATATTTAATGACTTCTTATCCTGCAGGATTATAATTGACTCAAAGCCCCTGGAAAATAAACATTCCCTTCGATTGGCTCTCTAAAGGTCACGTGATTAGTAAGCTAATGGGGAGATATGGATCTTTATGGCCCTGCCAAATACACATATAACGTTAGCAGACGACACACACACACACGCACGCGCACGCACACACACAGCGGGCGTCCACAAACATTCACCTGGAGAAAAACAAGGACAGACGCTTTCACAGCAACAGACGTGGCAAACAAGTGGTGTTTCTGTGCCGAACCACTACTTTGGGTACTGGGAGTGAATCTGACCTTAATCTGGGCGGGAGGGTAGAGTGCTAGAGTGCACACTGTAATAGCGCACACCGGCGTCCACACACACTCATCCTCCTCTCTAACACCTCCTCTCGCCATCAGCCCTTTTTTTGCTTTCCTCTTAGAGGGAACTGTCTGTGTGCGGTAGATAAAGGTGAGTTATGGGTTTCTGTGGTGCTGCTCACACACACGCAAACACACACACAGCCAGACCCAATAACTAAGAGGTTAAAGTGTGCGTGTGCGAGCCTGAGTGTGTGTGTGTATGTGGAGATAAGAATGAGATGTATCTGTCCACGAACTCAGCGAATTAAATATGTTAGTTAAGGGTTTAATTAGCTGTCAGGCAGCCCAATACTAGGACGTACGACACTTAATGGGCTCGCCGCTCCGCTATTGAGCGCGTAAGAAAGAATATGTGTGTGTTCTCGAAGATACATCCCAGGATACACTGGGGCACATCATCAGTGATGCTTCCGGTCTTTCAGCGTCATGCACCCCCTCAGGCGACCCAGCCAGGGTTGATCAGGCCCTGGCTTGTGTCCCAGCAGCGCTGGCCCACAGATCGCTCCTTCCGATCCAAAGCCACCTGGGGGCCCTCTCTGCAGCCTCCGTGGAAGACTTGATGGCTTTCCCTTTAGCAGCCCCAGCGATGCCAAGTTGAGAGTAGACCTTGCACGGTGAGCGACCAGCCAAAGCCTCTACACCCCACTTCAATGGGCTCACAACGCGCCTTCCAGCCTCTCCTCCGGCACTGATCCACCAGCTCCTGGTACTTGGACCGCTTCCGCTCATTTGCCTCCTCCATCCGGTCCTCCCAGGGAACCACCAGCTCTATAAGGAGCAACTGTTTTGAAGAGGCTGATGACGGCACTATGTCCGGCCTCAACGAAGTTGTCATAACGTGGTTTGGGAACCTGAGCTACCCCCCACAAGTTGACTTGCAGCTCCCAGTCTGACGCAGAGGTGAGGAGACCAGCGGCTGATCTGGGCCGTGACTGAGGCTGCTCACCAGAACTGACAAAGGTGACGTTCCTCTGTCCATTTGTGTGTTTTGAAAAGACTAAAATGATATACAGAGAAAAATGAAATAAAGAGTGACTCGGCCTATGTTCTAGATCATTTTCGTGAGTTTACTGACATTTACAAGTTAAAAACCATGAAAAGGTTAAAAACGGGTGGCTGGTCTTGGTACCTGTTGATGTTAGCATAGCAGGATAAACACAACTGCAGATTATAACATTAATGATGGAACTGGTTGACTGCACCGACAGACTGACACACAGGTTATGTCCAAAATCCCTTGCTAACATACCAATTTAGCACGCCACAATAGAATGTGAATGTTTCTACTATGTCCGAAACTACAGTATACATGAAATAGTACGCAGACGGCATAATACAGCTGATAAAATGTCATAGCATGCGAGCACTGGACACCATGCCAGCATAAATATCCCACAATGCAATGCAGTAGTGACGACAACAACTTAAAAGACAATGGCGGACGGTGACCAGGGCAGCTCTGGCGTACTGTCAATAACGCATAAAGTGTAAGTTTAAGATTTCTTTGCTAGGCGCAATATATGTTTTCTATGTGTTGACGGCTTGGATCTTATCCTTCCCGTTGAGCTGGCTCCGCAGGACTCGCCTCACTCTCTGGAGGTATTGGCAGTAGCTGACCACCTCCTTGCTGCCTCCTCATGGTTTCCATTTGCCTGTGGAATACTCAGGTACTTGTAACAGTCCTGTATGTCTGTTATTATGCCCACTGCTCCTAGCCACACAGCTAGGATGGGTTCAATGCAGAGCATAATTCCCCTATGGAGTATCAATAGAGTATGTATAGCAAAATCAAAATCAAAATCAAAAACAAAATATCCTGCCATCTGGTAATTCAACACCCTCACTCCTTACCACCTGTCCTCTTTTTACCACTATTTGACTGCACTTGTCCAGTCCAAATGACATATCGATGTCATCACTGTCGATCGTGGTGAGGTTGATCAGCGAGTCAATGTCTCGCTCATTCCTGGCATACAGCTTGATGTCATCCATGTATAGTAGGTGGCTGATGGTAACTCCTCATCTGAACCTGTATCCATATCCACTCTTTGTGATGATCTGACTGAGGGGTTCAGGCCTGTGCAGAACAGCAGCAGGGCTAGTAAGACACCTTGGTATATGCCACATTTGATGGTTACCTGTGTGATTGTGTTTGAGTTGGCCTCTAGTAGTGTTTTTTCCCACAGCTGGACTGAGTTCCTGATAAAGGCTATTCATGTCCTGTTGGCTAAGCACTCCAATAAACGTGTGGGGTATTGAATGGTAGGCTTTCTTGTAGTCAATCCAGGCTGCGCTCAGGTTGATGTGGCTGGTCTTAGATTCTTGGGTGACTGCTTTATTAACCAGTTGCTGATGATTTGACCCTCTGGCGTTGTTCCCAATTCCTTTCTGAGTGTATGTACTCATGTATTGACTCTTGCATCCATTCACCTTAGCTGCTATGATGCCTGGTAGGATCTTCCATGTTGCGTAGAGGCAGGTTATCGGCCAGTAGTTTGAAGGTGTTGTACTCTTTTGGGGATTCTTCACAATCAGTGTTTTTCTCGCCCATGTTAGCCAGTCAGGGTGAGACCCCGATGCTAGCAGCTGGTTCATCTGTGCTGCCAGGCGTTCGCGGAGTGCTGTTAGCTTCTTCAGCCAAGTAGGTGCGAATCATGTCAGGGCCTGGTGCAGTCCATCTCTTCCTGCTTGAGACTTGTCATTGGATGTCAGCCACTGTGATGACAATGGGTTCTTGTTCTGGGATATTGCTGTGGTCTGCTGTTTGGTCCACCAGCTGCTGGGCATTGTTGTTGTGTGATGCCTCATTTTCCCATATATCTCCTTTCAGTATCACTCAGTCTCTGCTCTGGGCGGGTTTGATGTTTTTTCCCCCCTTGTTACTCTGCAACTGGGAGTACACTTTGGACTTTTATTTAAGGAACGGGCCATTTACTCTCTTGGCTTCTACTTCTCTTATGTATCTCTTCAGCCTTGTGGCCAGAGCTGTGAGCCTTTGTTTGGCAGTTTCCAGGGCCTCATTTATGGACATCTTGCTGTACTTTTTTTAACCTGGGCCTGTTTTTCATCACACCTTTCTGCTTCTCTGTTAAGTGGCTAACATCTCTCCATGTTGCTTTGATCTTGGCTTCCAGCCTTGTCTTCCATGGAGGGTACTGTTGGTGACCCGTGTTCTTAATCCTGTACCCAAGCATCTCCAGGATTATTACTGCGGTGGCATATACAAACTCATTGGTCTCTGTTATGGTGGCAGTTGAGATGTTGTGTAAGGCTGTGTTCACATCGGCAAGCAGGCTTTGTGACGGTACTTTGTCACTGAGTCATGGAAGCCATGCCCCGGGGTTGACTGTCTTTAGTTTGGCCATGATTCTCATTTGAACCACAGTAACTTCAGTTGCCATGGCTGGTTGGATTGTTCATTTGGTTGGTGTCTGTCCTCATGTATATCCTGCCTACTGGGCGGCCATTCATGGTGCTGAACTGTATAGTCATCTTGGTGGGGCCTCTCCATAAGTCGTGACAGTAGCTTCCCTTCTATTGATGTTTGAGCGTTGAGCCACTAGCTCCTTCTGAGTCAGTGTGGAAGTAGGTCTCCTACTGGTCCACAGTTCCCACATCCGCTTCATATAGCCCCTCTTCGGTGGTCTGCTGTTATAGTAGCATTCCATCAGAATTTCAGGTTCTCAGCTCGTGTCCATGAATGTCTTGTTCCAGTAGCCCATTTCTCATCAGGTTGCCCTGGTTTCCCAAAACCCGATGTGGATCTTGTTAACCCGGGCGATGCCCGAGCCAGTATGACTCTATTACTCTCACTCGTATCTGAGGTAGCTAGCTTGTAGCATCAGGAGTGTAAGCCACGGACTCTTACTGGATACTTGTCCCAACCAGGGTACGAACCCCTAATCTCCAGCATGGAAAGCCGACGTTCTTACCAACTGAGCTGATTTTGGACGCAGCGACAGAGTCAGCACTTGCTGCTTGAAATTCAACAACCCCGGTGGTTATATGACGTCATGAAAACATAGTGGCAAGCAGGGATAAATATACTGTCAATTGTAAACAATCATCTTAAAATCAATGTTAAGCTATTAAGCCGTTGTTGGGTCTAAATTCCTTAGTGGCATGATAATAAAACCTGTTACACTCGTTAACACAAGTGAACCACATAACCCTAGTGTTAGCTTAGTTAGCAAGTACAGCTTGTTCAACATAGAACAATAGATAAAGCATCTTTTCAAGCTCCAGACTGGAACACTTTCTGGTCGGATGTTGGAAAAGTGAAGATGATACATCCCACTTTGTTTGGAATGCAGCATTAACAATTGTCATTCATTCATCCATTATCCAAACCACTTTTCCTGCTCTCAGGGATGCTGGAGCCTATCCCAGCAGTCATTGGGTGGCAGGCAGAGAGACACCCTGGACAGGTCGCCAGACCATCACAGGGCCGACACACTCACACACACGCACGCACGCACACACACCTAGGGACAATGTAGTACGGCCGAGTCACCTGACCTACATGTCTTTGAACTGTGGGAGGAAACCGGAGCCCCCAGAAGAAACCCACACAGACACGGGGAGAACATGCAAACTCCACACAGAGGACGACCTGGGATGACCCCCAAGGTTGGACTACCCCAGCGCTCGAACCCAGGACCGTCTTGCTGTGAGGCGACTGTGATAACCACCGCGCCACCGTGCCGCCCTAACAGTTGTGCTGCTTCTTTGGCACGCCTAAATCAAACAGAGCCATTATCATTGTTATTAGCTGCAGCTGTGTTTATCCTGCTATACTAACATCACAGAGTACCAATACCAGCCTGCCATGTTTTTAACCTTCACATAATTGTTAACCTGCAGATGTCAGAAAAGTCATTAAAATGCTCTTTGGTTTTTGTTAAGTCTTTAGGTTTGCATGAGTGCTTTTGCACTCATGTAAGACAGATGGGAGAGTGTCAGAGAAGGACACTCTAGAAAAGAGAAGGACACCCTGGACAGAAGCCATTTGTCTCGGGACAGACTATAGATTCCTTACTGTGCTACCTATCTTTATTTTGTGCGGACAACTGATGACTTCTGTGGATGTTCTATTGGCATTTCCAGTGCAGAAATCTATAAAACGTTCACCATCTTCAAGCAGCAACTAAGAGTGATTTCAGCATTTTTTCCCCCTCCAGCCACATGGTACTAACATCACCATGCCAGCAAAACGGCTGAATTGCCCCAGGAATTGTTAAGTGCTAAGGGAGCATTCATACCCATTTGCTGCAGCCAATACAGCTCTGAACACTAAAATGTATGTTTATTGCTATTCAGTAACAGTTGGTTTCCTTTACAAAATGCCCTGGGTACCATTTATTATTTCTCCCGTTTGAGGAAACTAACTGCCTGCAAAGTGGGAAAATTAAGGTAAATCACAGAAGCTCCCTGGCAATGTTTAATATGATATTGATGGCATTTGGGAGACACGTTGATACCTATATCCTAGTTCATCTCAGGATCTATTTTTTTAGCAGTAGGCTACAAGGAAGCGCATAGTTTAAACGTTAACTTCGGCTTTGCCCAATACTCTTAAGAATCTACTTTAAACATTTGACCAGCTGTTGTACAAAGTGCTCAACACATCCAAGATTTCTTGAAATAAACAGACAAGGATAAAGCAAACGTACGATGCATTACTGATGTTAGCCTGCTGAATGCCCCTTAGCTGTGACGGGAGGTGAAATGAAGCAGATAGAAGATTTCTTGGAGATGGGTTAAAAAAAAGTCAATTTTGAATATTGAGACTTTTCAGACATGAAGTGTTCAAAAAATCACTGAGAACAGTACTAACAGACTCATCCCAGTTGTTCCCCCTGCTGTAATATCTAGTAAAGACCAGCCTGGAAGGTTAGCTGGTATGAGCTGGTCGAGGAAACAAGAGCACTGAGATTGCTCGTGTGAGCAGCCTGCAGGCGTATCCCTGTGTTTTATTTTGCTTCCTCCAAATAGCTCTGACGCCCTTACAACACTTTAGCTATCTGCTAAAGAAATAAGACATACTTTTACTTTTTACTTACGTTTGCGGCGGCCTCAATCCAGTACCGTCCATGCAGTGGTTTTGTCCACGTCTGCGTCTAAGTTTGTGTCTTTGTTTCATGGCTGGGAGAGCTGGCGCTGGATCGGCTGGGGGAGCTTGGTCTGCTGCGTCCTGTGGGCCCAAGGACCACAGCCCTGCCCGGAGCTGCGCCTGAAGAGGCCCACAATGGCAGTCTGACAGGACACGGAAGTGGGGCAGGCTAAGCTAACTGCTAGCCCACGCAGACCGGCAGTTCCAATAACACCAAGGATGAATTTCCACAAGAGGATTAATAAAAGTATATCTTATCTTAAATGTGCAATTGTAATTGCATATATTGTTTCTTGGTATACAATGCTTCATCAAATGAGGAGAAGAGTGGTTAATTTCAAGGATAAAACATTGCAATTATTATCATGTAAATAATAATAAATGCATGCAAGCTTCTCAACCATTTTTGTTTTGGTGGAAACTGAGCGGTGGGAACCAAAATCTGGTTCACTGTTTCAGCGTGGTGAGTAAGAAGTGTAACACTTGAATCTGATTAGCTGTGGTCAGGGAATATGTTGCTGTTCCACCAAAACGTACAACGCTTCTCAACTTCTTACAGATCACCGTCCTACCAACAATGCCGAATCACCCATGGCTCCTGTGTCACCACTCACAGAAAATGAAGTAACTTCGTGTCTGCATGCGCTTTACTCTGACTCACCGGATGTGAGTCAAGGGTTCACCGGATGTGAGTCAAGGATTCACAGGGAGCACTGCACGAGCTTAATCAAGGGGGCTTACAGAAAATGAAAACATTCTGTGTCTCAACATAACTCTATCTTGTCTGAAAAAGAAAGGAGAGTTGGCATTACTCAAGAACATATTTTTTCTTGTATTTTTTGGGGTATTTTTTGTCCTAAGTATGATGGCTATGTAAAAGGGCATCTAGTCCGACTCATCGGATGTGGACCGCTGGAATAAGCTTCCCATTGGTGCCAACTAATTCAATCAGTATTTTGCTCCCTTATGCTCTTAGTGTGTTGCTGTTTGCAAAGATCTTGTCTCTTTGAGCAACAATGACAAGTGTTAGTGCCAACAATCTACATTGTCATTATGGGAATCTTTAGTGAGGATTTGAATTGTGCAATAAGGAAGTCCTGCTTGGTTAATTCACTGGATTCAAAGAGCATATTTAGAAAATGTATGTATGCATGTACATATGTAAATCTAAAAAGGGACATTCTCACTTATTCGCTGACTGGTAACAACTATTAATTCAACTGTTGCTTTAATTAGACCATTGGGTTTCCCTCTCCAGAGCTTTACCTCTTGGACTAATTATGTTTATGTTTTTTTTATATCTGTTAAGACTCTTACTGCATAATTAACACACATTGTCGTTTGTTTTTGATGGAGTTTTCTTTTGAGGTAATTGATCCATATGCCAGGACTTGCCTCCCACTATGTGCAGAATATTGCACAGTAACATCCCGAACAGTGCACCAGCAGATCAAGGAGAGGAGAAGGACAACAGCTGCCTAAGCCTAAACCAGTGGTGATTCTGTATGTGGTGGAAGTGATGGAACAGCTGAGATACATATTTTCCAAACACTGCGTCTCATTTGCTTTCAAACCCCCAAACACGCTGTTCCAGAAGCTGGTCCACCCCTAGGGTTGGGTCTCCCGGCACAAACAGAGCAATACAGTGTACGATGGGAAGTGCCAGGAGGATTGCCGTGACTTGCTCATCAGGGAAACCAAACAGATGCTGGCCAAGAGGATGACACAACACAGAAGAGCTACCACGTCAGGCCAGGACTCCACAGTCTACACCATCTACAGACCAGGACTCCACAGTCTACACCATCTACAGACCAGGACTCCACAGTCTACACCATCTATATACCAGGACTCCACAGTCTACACCATCTACAGACCAGGACTCCACAGTCTACACCATCTACAGACCAGGACTCCACAGTCTACACCATCTACAGACCAGGACTCCACAGTCTACACCATCTACAGACCAGGACTCCACAGTCTACACCATCTACAGGCCAGGACTTCACAGTCTACACCATCTACAGGCCAGTGGCCTCTCTTTCAAGGATGAGGATGTGCACATCCTTGATAGGTGGAACGCTGGTTCGAACAGGGAGTCAAAGAGGCCATCTATGCAAAGAGGGAACGACTATCCCTGAACCGGGGGGGGGGGGGGGGGGGGGCTAAGAGTACATCTGTCGCCATCTTATGCCCCTTTTCCACTGCATGGTACTGGTGCAACTCGACTGTACTCGCTTTACTTTTGGGGGGGTTCATTTTCCACTGCAGATAGTATCCCCTCACGGCGAAGCCCTGCTGGTCATTTGTGGGTGTGTTGACTAGCTTTTTTTTTTCAAGATTTTATTTATATTTAAATAAATATACATATATTTACATTTTATTTTATGTATTTATTCATTTATAGTGGTATTTTCATGTCACCTTCTAGTATCGGCTCAGCTCACTTGGAACCTCGACGGAGGCGGTACCAAAAAAAGTACCTGGTACCAGGTACTATCCCTAACTTTTGCCCAATGGAAAATCAAAAAAAGCGAGTTGAGCCGAGTAGAGTAGAGGGGAGTTGAGTCGAGCCGGTACCATGCTGTGGAAAAGGAGCATTACAATGCTGTGACCGCAACTTCTCCCCAACCCTGTGTGAATAGGACACATGGCCGTCGTAGCGCCAGTTAATGGTCACACCCATATTTTCATATGAAACCGGTCGTTGGTTTGGGTGGTTGTGCCCCTGTATTGTTTATAAGGGTGGGGACACCGGCAGTCAGGTGAGACTGAAGAGGTCCCTTAGATGATGATGAAAATGTTCTGTCAATAAACGTTGTGTCCAGGTGAACTGATTCAACCGTCTTTGGAAGACGGGTGGTTTAAGCCTGAACAAGAGAATAACCGTTAGTGCTTGTCAGCGCTACGTTATACAGTTTTTCTTTCTTTCTAAAAAAAAAAAAACAGAAAGTTTGAGATGTAGTTTGCCCCTATTTAGTCCTCTTACTGATTGTTCCAGAAAGATGTTGGCTATAGATAGCTCCCAGGGCAGTGAATCATAATGTTTTGTTGTGTTTTGTTGTGTTTGCAGACATCCCTGCTCAGGCCACTAAGCACAGTAAAACAACTTGTTCACTTGAAACTGTGTTTTCCCCACAGAGTGCCTTGCTGAAGCTTTGGGTCATGTTAAATGCATCATCCCAATTAATTCATTGAGCTTTAATTAACACAACAAGGATTCGGCATCCTACACTGACATCACACGGGGGACTAATTGTACCTTGTTTTCTCCCAAACGCTCAAACTAAAATTGTCCAAGACTGCATAGGCGTGCTTTTCTGTTTAAGATAGTGTGTGTGTAGTTTATAGTGGGGGTGGGTGGGGTGGGGGTGGGGGGTTCCAGTGAAAAGGCCCTCTACAGCGCCATGTGCCAAAATGGTGAAGTGTTCTTGTGAAATATTGTCGACCACAACACCACAACTTGATAAAAAAATGCTAAGTCAAAGCAATTTGGCGAGGAAGGAAATAAATGAATAAATAAAATATATCTTAAGATTGACAACCAAGTTTTCAACTATGCATCAGGTGTGAAAACACTTTATAAGCCCAGGAGTCATGAAACTTATACAGTTCAAGAACTTATACTGATTGTGTTATGTGTGTGTGTGTGTATACATATAGCCATCCATCCATCCATCATCTGAACCGCTTATCCTGCTCTCAGGGCCGCGGGGCTGCTGGAGCCTATCCCAGCAGTCACTAGGCAGCAGGCGGGGAGACACCCTGGACAGGCTGCCAGGCCATCACAGGGCCCCCACACACACACACATTCACACCTAGGGACAATTTAGTATGGCCGAGTCACCTGACCTACATGTCTTTGGACTGTGGGAGGAAACCGGAGCACCCGGAGGAAACCCACGCAGACACGGGGAGAACATGCAAACTCCACACTGAGGACGACCCGGGATGATCTGCCAAAGTTGGACTACCCCAGGGCTCGAACCCAGGACCTTCTTGCTGTGAGGCGACCGCACTAACCACTACCCCACCCTGCTGCCTATATATATATATATATATATATATATATATATATATATACACACATACACACACACATACACACACACACACATATATATATACGTGTGTGTGTATGTATGTATGTACTATGTATGTACACTACCGTTCAAAAGTTTGGGATCACCCAAACAATTTCGTGTTTTCCATGAAAAGTCACACTTATTCACCACCATATGTTGTGAAATGAATAGAAAATAGAGTCAAGACATTGACAAGGTTAGAAATAATGATTTGTATTTGAAATAAGATTTTTTTTACATCAAACTTTGCTTTCGTCAAAGAATCCTCCATTTGCAGCAATTACAGCATTGCAGACCTTTGGCATTCTAGCTGTTAATTTGTTGAGGTAATCTGGAGAAATTGCACCCCACGCTTCCAGAAGCAGCTCCCACAAGTTGGATTGGTTGGATGGGCACTTCTTTGAGCAGATTGAGTTTCTGGAGCATCACATTTGTGGGGTCAATTAAACGCTCAAAATGGCCAGAAAAAGAGAACTTTCATCTGAAACTCGACAGTCTATTCTTGTTCTTAGAAATGAAGGCTATTCCATGCGAGAAATTGCTAAGAAATTGAAGATTTCCTACACCGGTGTGTACTACTCCCTTCAGAGGACAGCACAAACAGGCTCTAACAGGTACTATTTAATGAAGATGCCAGTTGGGGACCTGTGAGGCGTCTGTTTCTCAAACTAGAGACTCTAATGTACTTATCTTCTTGCTCAGTTGTGCAACGCGGCCTCCCACTTCTTTTTCTACTCTGGTTAGAGCCTGTTTGTGCTGTCCTCTGAAGGGAGTAGTACACACCGGTGTAGGAAATCTTCAATTTCTTAGCAACTTCTCGCATGGAATAGCCTTCATTTCTAAGAACAAGAATAGACTGTCGAGTTTCAGATGAAAGTTCTCTTTTTCTGGCCATTTTGAGCGTTTAATTGACCCCACAAATGTGATGCTCCAGAAACTCAATCTGCTCAAAGAAGTGCCCATCCAACCAATCCAACTTGTGGGAGCTGCTTCTGGAAGCGTGGGGTGCAATTTCTCCAGATTACCTCAACAAATTAACAGCTAGAATGCCAAAGGTCTGCAATGCTGTAATTGCTGCAAATGGAGGATTCTTTGACGAAAGCAAAGTTTGATGTAAAAAAAATCTTATTTCAAATACAAATCATTATTTCTAACCTTGTCAATGTCTTGACTCTATTTTCTATTCATTTCACAACATATGGTGGTGAATAAGTGTGACTTTTCATGGAAAACACAAAATTGTTTGGGTGATCCCAAACTTTTGAACGGTAGTGTATATATGTTTGTATGTTTGTATGTATGTATCTATCAGGCTCACAATAACAAAGGACCCACAAAGCAGACTGACACAGGTAGTAAAAGTTCCAGACAGGTTTAATCAGGCAAAAAGGTGGGTTCACGGGATTCAGTCACATCAGGCAGAGGTCTCAAAAACGGCAGGCAAAAGGCAGAGTCACGAAAAACAGGCAATGCTCAAAACACCCACTGGAAAGACAAGGATGCTGGAACGCTCATACGGGGGTAAAGACGAACTGGCAACCTGAGGGAGAAAACACACGGCTTAAATACACACATGGGGGAGACAATCACACACAGGTGGAACACCTTAGGAAGGGATCGATAATCACACAGAAGGGAAACTTGGCAGGAAGAGACATCTAGGATCTGGAGCGGGTCATGATATATATATATATATATATATATATATATATATATATATATATATATATATATATATAATTTGCTGTAGTGGGAACATTTAAAGCCTAAGTTAAAACACTCCACTGAAGCCATTAAAAGACATCCACCATTTATCATCCCCCTGCTAGCATCCCTGTGTTGTGTACAAGGGATAGGCTCCAGCGTCCCCGCGACCCTGAGAGCGGGATAAGCGGTTTGGATAATGGCTGGATTGTTACATCGTGGCCCGATGAGACAGGCCATCCCAAACTAATGGTCACCACTTTCCGGTCTCACCTAAGACCATGTCCTTTTTTCAGAGGTCAGAGTTTCTTTGCATTAGAATCTGAAAACCTTTTTTGGTCCTGAAGACGCCACACCTACCAACTGGAGTATTCTGATAACTCTTGCAATATACATACGTGAATGTGTGTCTCAGAGGACTGCATGAAGAAATAAACTATTTTACACTGCGTCTAATATGTCTAATAAGAAACCACTTCCGGTGTGGGAGGGTGGCGGCACGAACCTACGTTGCGGCGGCCTCACCCAGTACCGTCCGTGCAGTGGTTTTGTCCACGTCTGCGTCTAAGTTTGTGTCTTTGTTTGATGGCTGGGAGAGCCGGCGCTGGATCGGCTGGGAGAGCTTGGTCTGCTGTCCTGTGGGCCCAGGGGCCACGGCCCTGCCTGGAGCTGTGCTCGAAGAGGAAACACCGAGGTTTGACAGGACACGGAAGCGGGGCAGGCTAAGCTAGCTGCTAGCCCATGCAGACCGGCAGTTCCAACAGTTATCCTGGTGTTTGCTCTCTTGGACGGTGATTTTTTTTATGTTGGATATATATTTTGTAGTTTTTGTAGTTTTATTTTTGTACAAAATTGTAGTTTGGATATATGTGTTCTTCTACTGCTGTGGGCCGGAGGAAACAATATTTTTGTTTCATTTCATGTAGATCAAGGTCCTCACAATGTTGTTTTTTTCCAGCTGTGTACAGCGAGGCGAGGGGGAAAAGAGATGGCATCATGAGACAAATGTCTTGATGCATGCTCAGTAATCCAGGTAAGAAAGCCAAAGAAGGTTGAATCAGTTCCTCTGGACACAACGTTTATTGACAGATACGTCTCATCACTCATCTAAGTCGCCTCTTCAGTCACTGCAGATCCAGACGAACTGAGTCAACCTTCTTTGGTCATGAGACAAACGTACTATATAATGTTCATACAAAATATAACATGTTTATATAATAGGAAAACCAGTCCCTAGACTGGCACAGTAACACCTTTCTTAAATGTAAATTTCACTGAAATAGAAAAAGTATAGATTGTTTTCACATAACTTTGTGAACTGATTAATAAATGTTTAGGTTATAAACTCCTGAAGTCAAGGAAAATACAATCAAATCAGGAACATTTTGTCATGTCATTTCATGCACTTGCACACATGAAATGAAAGGAAACATGGTTTCCCCCAGCCCACAGCAGTGCAACACAAAGACAAAAACACATATCCAAAAACTACAAGAACCAAACTAACATATATCTAAACTAAACAAAAAAACAACAACAAAAAAAAAAAAACCACTGTCCAGGAGAACGAACGCCAGCCTGGATGACTGTCGGAACTGCCAGTCTGCATGGGCTAGCAGTTAGCTTAGCCTGTCCCGCTTCCGCATTCTGTCAGACTGCCCTCGTTGTTTCTGCTTCGGGCACAGCTCCGGTCAGGGCCGTGGTCCTTGGGCCCACAGGACGCAGCAGACCAGGCTCCCTCAGCTGATCCAGCACCAGCTCTCCCAGCCAGACACTTTCGACACACCTCCCCGCACTCCACACGACAACACTAAAAACACAGTCAAGGCTAGGCGAGGCCGCCACCAGACCACCCTCGATGTTATTGGAACTCCCGGTCTGCATGGGCTAGCTGTTAGCTTAGCCTGCCCCACTTCCACTTCCTGTCAGACCGCCCTCGGTGTTTCTTCCTCGGGTACAGCTGCAGACAGGGCCGTGGTCCCTGGGACGCAGCAGACCAAGCTCTGGTACTGGGTGAGGCCACCGCAAACGTGAATTCGTGCTGCCATCTTCTCACACCGGAAGCAATACAATGCAATTAATTTAAATGTACCACAGTTTGAAAAAATATAACCTAACAAACAATTCAAGGGATTTTTCTTTTTTCTTTTTTTTTTGGTCTTTCTTTTCACCGTGTGGACAAACCGTGATACACAAGAAATAAAATAAATCCTGCTGTGGGCTTATTAGCTGAAATCACATTTTCTAGTAAAAGAAAAACAATTGGATAGTAATTTTTTTAGTGGATTATGCTGACATTAAATATGTATAACTTTGCAGCTGGTGAAAGGGAAGTAGAGAGTTCACATTTCCTGTTATACAGGAGAGAGAGCAACTCGACTCTACAGCATGTGGACAGTAAAGGGCCATTTGTAAAATCACGGTGGAATTAAATCTGAATTGCTCTTACCTGCATATCAATTGCAAGGTGCAAAGTGAGCCTCTGGTCAAAGTATGCTAAAGTCATTCCCAGGGAAGGGAAAGATCAGATAGATATAGATATGACAGCACAACATGACCCCTAATGAAATCCTACACATTTACAGGTTTATTGCCCATAGACGTGGACCCAGAGTGGGTTGCAGGTCTTCGTCCGGTGAGTCATCATATCAGCCCATTTGTCATACAATACAGTGGGCTGATATGATTTGAAGGTCAGTTTTGGTGAAATACACAATCTTCCAGCTATCTTGATGTCAAGAGGACATTTGAGGTGTGCATTAGTAAGATTAAAAATCAAAAGTTGGAGTTTCAGATATTATTTACAAAGACTTTTAAACATTCATGGCATATAATGGCAGAGAATGGTTAAAGTCCTCATTTCCACACCTTTCTCAGCTCAGGATGTGTAACTGACACAGAACAACATTCCTTCATTAAGCTCTAATGGTAAGGCACAACAATTGGTTAGACAACGACAACTTATTCACAGTGAATTGGCTGTTAAATCTTTGCAAAGCTTAGTTTAAACTGTGTTGGTATGGAACAAACAGTCGCAGAGGTCCTCCGTCCTCATTACAACCCTCGTGTAAACAGACTGGCGCTTCTGCCAGTCTTTCCTCTGGATTCCACCCCAAGTCCAGCTGGCAGACCAACCAGGACCACTCAGTGAACCACTTCTTTCCACACGCCATACTTCCTCGCTTAACCCTTTCATCTTAGCACACGGTTTCTCCTACCATTACGAGGCCAATGACACCCAACTCTATCTTCTTTGTCTGCTGGAAGGCACTGAGGTGTCTACATGGGTTGCTGCTAACTTCAGTTTGACATTTTGGCTTGCATGAGGGAGCAGCACCTCCAGCTCAATTTGTCCAATATTAAGCTGCTCCTTGCCAAGCTCTCCCTAGGGATATGTCAAATATACTAATAATGCTCTCCAGATCCACAGGGAAGCTTGGGGTGATGGTCAGTGACAAGCTCTCATTTTTTATGGAGTACCCTGGCTTTCAAGGCTGAGGCGTTTCGTATTCTTAGGTAAGTAAATGTTGCAGCTGTGAGAATTTATATTGATCATAAGTTGCCCCACCTTATCTCTGTTCTCTAAAGGGTGCTTATACAGATTGTGGGAAACCTTTCCCCAGCTTTGGCAGCCTCGGCAATCCGAGTTCACGTAATTATGACAAATTGGCCTGATTCGTTTTTATCTCATGAAGTGACTTTATGCTATGCCTCCTGGCTCCTTACCCAGAGTATCTCTCTCTAAGCCAATGCTGAAAGTTGGCAGTTCTGCAAATCTATCTGCTGTAGTTAAAGAGTTCCAAAAGTGGGTAACAGTTTAGAGCTATCTGCAGCTAATGAGTTATAGCCAGCAACACTGATGTATAGCAGCTAGATAGACTACTGCAGCTATCAAAAAATGGACCTTCCCTGATCACAAAAAGTTCTGTCTGGGTGTGCCCAAGAAACTGTCAAGTCTATGAAAAAAAATGCTTTACTTACTTTCCTAAGTAGAGTTTTCTTTCCAGATCTTCTTTTCTCTGCTTTCTTTCCTCAACAATCCATAGCTTGGTTCTGTTCATACACTTTTGGCTTCTATTCATCCGTTTACAACTGACTGCCATCTGTTTTTCCATTACAATATTGTTGATGCACAAAGTCCAAGGAGCCCATATGTAGTAAAACCATTATGGGCTAAAACGTATATTAATTCACATGGGACTTCCTTTCTTCCCCTTTTGGTTTAGCTCCTTCCGAACAGGCAGCACGCTACGGAAACACCCTTGGTGCCTCTGCTTAGAAGCAGGAATCTGTGCATGTGTTTCACTTACCGAGTTGAAGGCCTTTATTGTGCTTCTGTATGTGAGGGGCGCATACCTCAAGAAGAACATTGAGTTTGAAAGTTTCTGGTCTGAGCAATGGGGCAATACACTTTTCATCCCTTACCATTGCAAAAAGTCAACCCAACTACTGAGGATGCACAAGCCAGTGCATTCTTAGTGCCGGTCCCAAGCCCGGATAAATGGGGGTGGGGGTGGGGGGGTGCGTCGGGAAGGTCATCTGGCATAAAATCGTTGCCAGATCAAATATGCGGCTCATAAATCAGATTTCCAGTCAAAGCCCGCCACTGGTACTGTTGGCCAGCAGGGTGCCAGTGGAAACTATGCTACTGTTGGGCAAAGGAGAAGAGGGGGAAGGCATGTGCAGAGGCAGCGGGAGAGGAGGAAGGGTAAGAGTGTGGATGTGAGAGTCAGAACCTTGAATAATGGCACTATGACGGGTAAAGGGAGAGAGCTGGCTGATATGATGGAGAGAAGAAAGTGTGTGCAATACTGTGTGTGCAAGAGATCAGGTGGAAGGGGATGAGGGGCATCAGAGGTGGGTTCAAACTCTTCTACCATGGTACAAATGGGAGGAGGAATGGGGTAGGGGTAATTCTGAAGGAAGAGTATGTCACGAGTGCGTTGGAGGTGAAGAGAGTGTCGGACAGGGTGATGAGTATGCAGCTGGAAATCAAAGGTGTGTTGATGAATATTATCAGCACATATGCCCCACGATGGAAGAGAAAGAAGAATTCTGGAGTGAGTTGGATGAAGTGGTGGGGAGGGTACCCAAGGAGGAGACAGTGGTAATTGGAGTGGACTTCAATGGGCATGTTGGTGAAGGGAACAGAGGTGATGAGGAGGTGATGGGTAGGTATGGTGTCAAGGAGAGGAATGTGGAAGGACAGGTGATGGTGGATTTTGCGAAAAGAATGGAAATAGCTGTGGTGAATACATATTTCAAGAAGAGGGAGGAACACAGGGTGACATACAAGAGTGGCGAAAAGTGCACACAGGTGGACTATAGCTTAAGCAGGAGGCGCGATCTAAAAGGGATTGGAGACTTCAAGGTGGTGACAGGGGAGAATGCAGCGAGGCAGCATCGGATGGTGATATGTAGGATGACTTTGTAGACCAAAAAGAGGAAGAGAGTCAAGGCAGAGCCAAGGATCAAATGGTGGAAGTTGAAGAAGGAAGGCTGTTGTGTGGAGTTCAGGCAGGAGTTAAGACAGGCACTGGGTGGTAGTGAAGAGTTGCCGGATGGCTGGACAACCACTGCAGAAATAGTGAGGGAGACAGCTAGGAAGGTACTTGGTGTATCATTAGGACAGAGGAAGGAAGACAAGGAGACTTGGTGGTGGAATGAGGAAGTACAGCAAATCATAAAGAGGACGAGGTTGGCAAAGAAGAAGTGGGGTAGTCAGAGAGATGAAGAAAGTAGACAGGAGTACAAGGAGATGCAGCACAAAGCAAAGAGAGAGGTGGGAAAGGCAAAGGAAAAGACATATGGTGAGTTGTATGACAGGTTAGACACTAAGGAAGGAGAAAAGGACTTGTACTGACTGGCTAGACAGAGGGACCAAGCTGGGAAGGATGTGCAGCAGGTTAGAGTGATGAAGAATAGAGATGGAAATGTGCTGACAAGCGAGGAGAGTGTGCTAAGAAGATGAAAGGAGTACTTTGAGGGGCTGATGAATGACGAAAATGAGAGAGAGAGAGGTGGATGATGTGGGGATAGTGAATCAGGAAGTTCAGTGGATTAGCAAGGAGGAAGTGAGGGCAGCTACGAAGACGATGAAGAGTGGAAAGGCAGTTGGTCCAGATACCTTTGGAGGCATGGAGATGTTTAGGAGAGATGGCAGTGGAGTTCTTAACTAGATTGTTTAACACAATCCTGGAAAGTGAGAGGATGCCTGAGGAGTGGAGAAGAAGCATACTGGTACCGATTTCCAAGAACAAGGGCGATGTGCAGAACTGTAGCAACTACAGAGGTATAAAGTTGATCAGCCACAGCATGAAGATATGGGAAAGAGTAATAGAAGCTAGGTTAAGAGGAGAGGTGGTGATCAGTGAGCAGCAGTATGGTGTCATGTCAGGAGAGAGCACCACCGCTGTCAAAGCACCACCGCTTTGAGAATGTTGATGGAGAAGTATAGAGAAGGCCAGAAGGAGGTACATTGTGTCTTCGTGGATTTAGAGAAAGCATATGACAGGGTGCCAAGAGAGGAGGTGTGGTATTGTATGAGGAAGTCAGGAGTGGCGGAGAAGTATGTAGGAGTGGTGCAGGAGTGTGTTTGTGTGGGACACATATAGGCATTGCCTATACTTTAATTTGGAATCCAGAGGCCGTGATAGGTTTATTTAAAAAAAAAAAAAAACAACACTGTGGATACTCTTAATTCATGTAGCAGGCCTAAAAGAGAGGGTGGGTGTGGGGGCCTTTAATCTATGTAATTATGTATTTAAAACAGCATTGTCTGCGTGCCTTTTTGCTACATGTTTTGATGCTTGGAAGCTTGGCGTCCCTATTGTCCTTTGTAAGAGCACATTGTTTTGTTGTCTAATAAAATGCACTTAAGTAAAAGTCATGTTATTGAAAACTTTTCTTTTGTCTTTTTTGATTTTGCGTTGA
Organism: Lampris incognitus; assembly: GCF_029633865.1. Lineage (NCBI taxonomy): Eukaryota > Metazoa > Chordata > Actinopteri > Lampriformes > Lampridae > Lampris > Lampris incognitus. Next base: position 35,588,619 of record NC_079227.1, on the reverse strand, counting down.
GGTAATCCAAAAGTAATCAGATTACATTTCTTTAACATTGTAAAGAGTAAGCTTACTGAATACATTTTTGAACAGGTAATTTGTAATTATAACAGACTACATTTATGAAAGTAACCCTCCCAACCCTGGTGGTGAGACTCATCCCTCAACATGACACCCCCCCAATCTCTTTTCTCTGCCCTGTCTGTCTCTCACTCTATCTCAGTTTTTTCCCCCTTTAACACGCTCTCTCTCTCTTTAGTGCCCTCTTACTCTCTCTCACTCGCTTTTTCTGGTACCCTTCCCTCAGTCCGTCTCTCTCCATATCACTCCTATGTCCTCTCCTTGCCTCTATCTCTCTCCTCACTGCATCTTTACCTCTCTCTCCGAGTTAATAAAGACATCCATCTCTCTGTCTCTCTGGTGTGGCCCATAAAGGCAGAAAGAGGAGGTGAGCATAGTTTCTTTTTGTGAGGCGTATGTGTGTGTGGGGGGGTGGGGGGTGGAGCGGGGGGGCGGGGTCATCTAGCCATGTCTTCTTCCATTTGTGACACAGGCCAAACAAATACCAACTGGCTTCTTCTCTCCTCTCTCCCTCACATCTTTCTCACCTTTCATCTGTGTCTCATCATCATTCCTCCCCCCCCCTCCATTTTCTTCCCCCCTTTTCTTCTTTTTCCATGACTTTCCTCATTACCTCTCACCTCTTTTCTTTCCTCTTCACTCTTTCCTCCTCTCCATTCCTGCTGTTGACTTGAAACATATTATGGCCACCTTGTGCACTCCTTTGCTCCTCCGCACGCTACAATGCTGGCGCTTTTGCTCTTGCTCTCCAATCTGCTCCTTGATTTCCTGTTTTCCTACGTTTTGCTACTTTTCCACGAGCAGTACTTTAACTAGGCTGTTTGTAAAAGTGGCCATGGTTTTCACCGAGTTTTCAGATTTAATCTTTTTGAGGGGCTGAAACACAAGTCCCGCTGCCCTTGGGCACCAGACTGGCTTTTCTTTGTGGAGATTGTTTTACTGCTGGAGGCTTTGTTTTGCTTTGGGAAAAAAAAATGCCTCCCCTCTCTTCTCCCTCCGCTGAATGCAGCAGCTTTGCCACGCTCAGCCAGAAAACTACAGAGCTTGAAAAAAGAAAACCTCTATACCAAATACAAGAGGACGAAAAACTTATTGATACTGTTCGCTGCTTCCCAAGCTGATGTCGCAGAACCGGCTTACGATCAGAACCAGGGACGTGAAGCGCATTGTGAAGCAGCTTTCTGAAATAATGAGCCCCACGCCAATGACTATGTGGACATTATTCCCTTGAGACCGATACCACAACGACTCTGGATATGTGCTATCGGCTAAACCGGGGAGCAAGACCAAAGACCTGTTCTACCCCCGTAGCGTCAACCCCTGACCTCCGGGTTAGTGACATGGTCCAAACACTGCCACAAGTGTTATTCGTCCATCCGGGCATGGACACGCTTATTGTGCATGTTGGAACAAATGACACGTCCTGGAATGACGCACGGCTCAGAGCTGTTAAAAAGGGACTTCATACACCTAATGGACATTGTACAACAACGGGGTTGATTTAAACAGAGTGGGGTATGCCACCCTTGTTATGTACCGACAACTTGGCAGGAAGTTAAACACCCTCCATTCATCAAAACTCTGGAGACACAATCCGTTGTCCGCAGGCTTTATTGATTTGCAAATGGGTGAAACTGAGAGCAGAAAAACAAAAAAAACTATGCGTACTGTAAATACACTGCAAACACACTTCTATTATGGGTCAAACCACCCCTTCCCAACTCCTACATGTTCACATTGCAGATTTAACAAATTATCAATCAAACGATCTGAAACAGTCTTATTTCAATATGATGTCAATCATTGTGTTTTACTATAACTCCTAATAACTATAAACATAACATTGGTTGTACACGGAGTCGACCGAAAATAGCTTGGTAGCCTTTTTACATCAAAATACACAAAACATTTATTTTATACCAAATAATAAATCACAGTTGTAGATAATGATAAAAGATCTACATACCAATGATGCTACGAATGGCATAAGATGTGTGCAGACGTTTGCTGATGGAAAAAAGTTATCCTAAAAAATAGCCGTTGTTTCTGCAATGCATCTTCACTTCCTGACTAAAGTCACATAGGAGACGAATTTCTTAAAGGAACCACTACCTGCCGCAAGAAAACAATTGAAATGACTTAGAAAATTTTCATTCACTAAACTACCATAACAGAACACTCCCCGTCTGGCGTGATTAACCGCCACAACCCAACAGTCTCTAACAGTTATTATGGCTCCTTCTCAGGAGCGACGAGCAGGACTGTCTCAGTAACGGGCTGCAGGAAAACTTTAGTCCCGTCCTTCCTAGAGACCATGATCTCTTCCTTGCGTACCCGGTTGTCTTTGCTGGGGAAGACTTGAGTAATCAATCCCAAAGTCCATTCATTCCTCTTAAGTTGGTTGTCCTTGATAAGCACAATGCTTCCAGGCTGAAGGTTGGGCTGGGAAGACTGATACTTCCTTCGAGGCTGAAGTGAAGAAAGATATAATCTCTTCCATCTATCCCAGAAGGTTTGAACCAGATTCTGGACATGTCGCCACTGGGATTTGTGGAGGTCTTTGACCCAGTCACCAACCGGGGCAGAAGGAAGACTCACTTTCTGGGTGAGGAGGGTTGCTGATGCAAGGATGTATTCACTGTGGCGGGCTTGTGATCACCTCCCAAGCAGACGTTACCAACTATCACCCATCCCAGGTCGAGTTTTATGGCGTAGGGAGCATCACCAGGGCCATTCAACTGCCTTCACACTTTACGGACTGTAATGATGTGTCACCCGAGGAGAAGCATGATGGGAGCATTAGGTTCGAGCTCTAGGACAAGGTGAGCCCCTGACTTCAGGTGAGGGTGGTTAGATGCAGCATTGGGTGTTGGAATCTCCGATCTGTTGTTAGGGATGTCATTGCATTCCAAGAGGCTTGGCAGGGGAAAACAGACTTTTCCATCTACTGATTCAGTTTGGTAGCCTAAGGCTCTTCTCCTCACGGTCTCTGTTACTCCAGACCAGGTCCAGAAAGAATATGGAGAGGTGGGGCCTTGGACATCGAAGGCATTAAAGAACTCAGAATGAGCTAAAGATCTATTGCTATGCTCATTGAGGATTGCATAGACCTTCATTGCTCTATCACGATGGATGGCAGGGTAGATCCTAATGAGGCAGATCTTAGAGCACAATCTGTCACTCTGATCGCCACCAAAGACGTGCAGCGAGTTGTGACTTCTAAAGATGGTGTAAGGCAGGGGTGGCCAACCATGTGCCATGGAGAGCCATGTGTATGCAGGTTTTCATTCCAGCGGGACTCCACACCAGGTGATCTCACTGATACATTCTTCCTCTTTGGGTGAAGGGTTGCTAATCAGTGAAATCACCTGATGTGGAGTCTGGCTGGAATGAAAACCTGCATACACATGGCTCTCCATGGCACATGGTTAGCCACCCCTTGTTAAGGTTTGTGGAAGACCCCAAGCGCACGACACCAGGCAGAGACAGAGTTAGCCGAAACTGGCGCAATTTATTAATAGTTCATACAAGGGCAACACAGGAGGACAAGGAGCAACTTAGGAAACAGGAAGTCCAAAATGAACCGAAATGTCCCTTTCAGGTCCAATGAGAAAACATGCACGGCAACGAAAAGAGTCCAGTAATCCACTTTGCAGGTAATCCACAGCAAACAGAGAAGGTACAAGAAAACTCACTGGTAATCCAAATTGGGAACGCGGAAGGACGATTCCACAGGGAAACACTCCACAGAGGTTTCCCTGTGGAGAGCCATGGAGAGCCAAACCTGTGGTTTGTATCTTCAGTCGACTCGACTACTGTAAAGGCGTCTACAGATCTCTAAAAAAAATCGATCAAACAGCTGCAGCTGATTCAGAATGCTGCTGCTCAAGTCCTTACTAAGACCAAAAAAAGTGGATCACATCACTCCAGTTTTGAGGTTTTTACACTGGCTTCCTGTCCATCAAAGAACTGATTTTAAAATTCGGCTCTTGGTTTACAAAGCACTGAATGGCTTAGGGCCAAAATACTTTTCTGATCTTCTACCTCACTGCACTGCTGGTTAATGAATTTCTGTACTGCAGGTCTGCTTTCTGTCCCCAAAGTCAAAAGTAAACATGTAGAGGCATCTTTCAGTTTCTATGCACCACATATCTGGGACAAACTCACAGAAAACTGCAGGTGTGCTGCAACTTTCAGGTTTTTTAAATCAAGGTTTAAGACTTCCTTTTTGCCACTGCCTATGATTAAATGAAATTTGAAGATTTTGAATATCATTTTACACTGCACTGTAACTTTTACCCTCTTTTTAAATGTCTTTTATTACACTGTTGCTTTTATTAATGCCTTTTATGTTTTATGTAAAACACCTTGAATTGCCTTGATGCTGAAATGTGCTATACCAACAATTTTGCCTTTGTGAAACTCTGGTCAGCCCTAGCAGGGATTGACTTTATTAATTCGATTATTTTTGGTTTCATGAGTTAATAAGGTTGTTCCTGAATTATTCATTTGTTGGTTTAGCTACTGAGGTAAGTTTTATTAGTGTGGGAGGTAGTGAGTGTTTGGGTAAATCATCAAGAAGTAAAGAATTTTAATGCATAAAAGAAAAACCAGCAAAATAAGTGCTGACAACAATTCACTGATAATCGTGTTCTTCTAATGTGAAACCCTAAATTAAACTTAAAATTCTGTTCTGTTCATTTCTCTAATGAGAAAAGACAAACTTGTGATTGATTTTCACCCCCCCTCCCACATGTATGGTTTTAACTGAAGCTTTACCTAAGCTACATTCATATTGATGTTTACAGTACATAGTCACATCTGATATATTTGCATATATTTACATTACATATTCTCATAAAGCAGACACAGACACAACTGAAATTCTCCCACACAGGCTTGAGAAACACATAAAATGATGGTAACACTTTAGTATGGGGAACATATTCTAAGTAACAAAAACTTAATTTAGAGTAATTTAACACTATGAACACTTGTAGTTTTGTGTGTTGTTATGTAAGAACAGACCATATTCATTAAGTGTTGGTAAGGGAGAATAACTCTTCTTGTGGTACTACCACCTTATAAAGGCCATACTAAGCAAAGCATACTGAGATGGTACTACTAATAAGCAATACTTCTGAGGTTATAGAGGGAAAACTCATAATTAATGGCTTACTAGTTGTATAATAAGGCCATGCAGAATACGGCATTAATGAGTACGTAATAATGACCAATTAAGAGCCGATATGTTGCTGATTTGCATGCTAATAAGCACCTAATTAATGGTGACTACGTTCCCCATACTAAAGTGTTACCAAAATGACTAATTAAACACACCTGCACAAGGGCCCATACAGAAAATGCAAGAACTTGTCCCCCCACACCAGAAAGTAAGTGTGGACACATACGCATGCACGTGAACACGCACACGCACACACACACACACACACACACACACACACCTATTCATGAAAGCGCACAAACACAGACATGGGGAAGGAAGCCTGCAGACTCAAATTTAACCACAACTGGTTTCAGGGAGTGTCCACATTTTGCCCGAAAGTCAATTTTACACCTTTCCCCGTAATGGGAACTTATGTCGACGACCCCCCCACTACAACTCTCACTTCAGCGAGAGGGGAAAAGACCAGTGGGAGAGATGAGGAAAGAGAGGATGTAGCAGAGATACAGGGCTAGACAAAGAGAGGCAAACAAAATGAGTGAAAAGGGAATGAGAGACGGAAAGAGAAAAAAGCCTGTTAAGCCACACAAGCATCTTTGTCCATTTCTCTTCAGGAGCCAAGAACCGGGTATAAATAAATGTGCGTGTGCAGCGAAGTTTGACTTTGTGTGTGCACACCTGCTGCTGCGTTGTGTTGTGCTGTGTTTGTGTATATCCATTTTTTGATGTTTGCATGCTTTTGCAGCCCCTGATTTGTGAGCTTGCGTTGACTATAACCCGGGGTGTATCCTACTCGCAAAGCAATGCATCAAAGAAAAAGTCGCCCAGAGTTTCCTTTCATCCATCCGTTACCTTTACCCATTTAATGCAATTCAGGGTCGTAGGGGTCTGGAGTTTATCCCAGCAGGCAATGTGGAGAAGGCAGGAAGACACCTTGGACAGGCCACCGGCCCACTGAAGGGCCCAAACACACACAGCCGCTCACACCTACGGGCAGTTTAGAAACTCCAACCCTCCTAACATGCATGTCCTTGGACTGCGGAAGCGAACCAGAGCATGTGGAGGAAACCCAAGCAAACACAGGGAGAAAATGCAAAGGCCACAAAGATGAACTGGAATCAAATCCATGAACATCTTACTGTGAGAAGACCTTGTGGGGGGTACTGTGGGAGTATGGTGTACCGGGGCAGTTGCTACAAGCCATCCGGTCCTTGTATAGCCAGAGTGAAAGCTGTGTCCCTATTCTGGGCACAAAGTCAAACGCGTTTTCATTGGGTGTCGGACTCCGCCAAGGTTGTCCCTCATCTCCGATTCTGTTTGATATTCATGGACAGGATCTCAAGGCGCAGCCGAGGTGAGGAGTGTGTCCATTTTGGGAACCTCACATTGCATCTCTGCTCTTCGCAGGTGACGTGGTTTTGTTGGCTTCATCAGAACGTGACTTTCAGCACACACTGGGGCGGTTTGCAGCGGCATGTAAAATGGCCGGGATGAGAGTCAGCACCTCTAAGTCTGAGGCCACGGTTCTCTATCAGAAAACGATGGCTTGCTCCCTCTGGGTTGAGGATGAGTTGTTACCTCAAGTGAAGGAGTTCAAGTATCTTGGGGTCTTGTTCACGAGTGAGGGTAGGATGAAGCGGGAAATTGACAGGCAGACTGATGCAGCATCAGTAGTGATGCAGACATTGTACCGGACCGTTGTGGTGAAGAGGGAGCTGAGCGGGAAGGCAAAGCTCTCAATTTACCAGTCAGTCTTCGCTCCAACCCTCACCTATGGTCATGAGTTTTGGGAAGTGACAGAAAGGGGGAGATCGCGGATACAAGTGGCTGAAATGAGTTTCCTCCGTAGGGTGTCTGGGCTCAGCCTTAGAGATAGAGTGAGGAGCTCAGACATCCGGAGGGAGCTCGGAGTAGAGCCACTGCTCCTTCTTGTCGAAAGGAGCCAGTTGAGGTGGTTCGGGTATCTGATTAGGATGCCTCCTGGGCGCCTTCCTTTGGAGGTTTTCCGGGCACATCCAACTGGGAGGACACGCCGGGGTAGACCCAGAACTCGCTGGAGGGACTACATGTCCAATCTGGCCTGGGAACGTCTTGCGATCCTCCAGGAGGAGCTGGAGGGTGTTGCTGGGGAGAGGGACATCTGAAGTGCCCTACTTAGCTTGCTGCTACTCTGACCCGACCCCGGAGAGGCGGCTCATGACGAGATGAGGTGAGATACAAAAAAAACACTAATTAAAGCCAAAATCAAATTGGTTGTTGTTCTGTCTGTGGGCAAAGCAATGGTCTTCCTGTGTAAGTTTGGCGGCTTTCATGTGTTATATTACAGTAATCCCTGAACAGTCTCGGGCAGACAGTTTATGAGTGGTCAGTGAGTTTGCATCGGCGTGTTGTTAGTTAATGGGTTGGAAAACTTCCACCTCTGGCGGACTCCGTGTTTTGCCATGCCAGGTTTTCCAAGCCCCAATATGGGCCTGCTCGATGTCCTGCTTTAGTCTCTGGATCTCCTTCTCCATTTCTTTAGCGATATCCCACTTCTGACACCAATGTGGCGAGCTGGTGGAAAAGAAGGAGGCAAGAGGCAGGAATTTCATTTGAATGGCTGCTCCTGTGTCCCATACACTGCACGACCTCAGGAGTGCTCTTTTATTTTGTGCCCCCTCCATGGTTGCCGAACACTGGCTTCCCCCAACGAAGCCACTATTGAGAACATCAGTCTTAGACACGGTCCTAGTAAGTGAGTCAGTAAAATGGTCGTCTACCCAGTCCGAGTTGAACCCCTCAAACAAACAACACAATAATAATCAAAACATGAACACAACACTACTAAAACAATAATCTGAAAACGAACGCTAACATCCCCAGAATCCCTTGCGCTCCTACAGCACATAACTGTCAACAGTCCAGCAACCGCCCTACCCGGTCGCTACAATATTATAAACCTTTCAATATGTTGATATTATTAAAGCTAGCTATCATTAACAACCATTCTATGAAAGTAACACTGATCAAGCATGCGAGCCCCCTACTGGATTATCAAATGTACTGCACGACTAAAACGGATTAAAGACCAACTAAAAATCATCGAGCTAGTGTTTACCAGTGCTGTGGCTTATAACACTGCTAATTGTTTGGCAACATTCTGTTGAATGTTGAACAACAACAACAAAAAAGTTTGTTCCAGAGGACTTGATGTGTAAAGACTATGGATTGTGAAGGAGGCTGCACGAGGAGCCTTTGAGGAATATGTAGTAGACTTCAAAGGGAAACAAATTTCATTTCTGTGATCTTGGAGGGGTGCTGGTTTGATTTGTGACATGAATAAAAGTCTCCTTCAAACTAGAAAAGATGTTCAGGCTCAGAGAGGTTGACTGTGCCCATCCATTATCCGAACTGCTTATCCTGTTCTCGGGATCGCAGGGATGCTGGAGCCTATCCCAGCAGTCATTGGGCGGTAGGCGGGGGTGGGACACCCTGGGCAGGCTGCCAGGCCATCACACAGGGCCGACACACACACACACACACACACACACACACACACACACCCCTAGGGGCAATTTAGTATGGCCGAGTCACCTGACCTACATGTCTTTGGACTGTGGGAGAAAACCGGAGCACCCGGAGGAAACCCACGTAGACACGGGGAGAACATGCAAACTCCACACAGAGGATGACCCGGGACGACCCCCAAGGTTGGACTACCCCGGGGGCTTGAACCCAGAACCTTCTTGCTGTGAGGCGACCGCCCTAACCACTGCACCACCGTGCTGCTGTTGACTGTGCCCAAAATCAGGACAATTCTGTATTCTGATCTTTGATGCAGGGATAGGCTTCTAAACACAAACTTTCTCACACACACAGACACACACACACCCTCTCTCCGAAGCGATGAAAGATAAGCAAGAGACCACACACAAACGTACACTTATAATACCCAGGACAATAAAATAATAGTCTCTTCAAAGTTTCACCTTGGAGCACGAGGCATCGGGCTGCTGCTCCCAAGAAACTCTGGCAAAGTTAAAGTCCTATTTTTCTCTTTAAAGACCTCTGTGTACAACACGTCTTATTTTAAAAAAGATATAAACATTCCGAAGCCAGATAGGGAGGATGTGACAAAGGGTCCTTCAAGATGCACAGCACAGACAAAAGAAGAAGAAGAAAAAAATCATTTTATTCCGACTTGCTGAAAGATTATTTGCGCTCACTCGCAGATTCCTCTACTCGATAAATGGTACCAGTTTGTGTATGACGTGAGGCAAAAACCTGCACACAGCCAGTGGGGAGGCTACTGTGCAAAAACACCTCCACCTCCGGTGGTATTAATATTAAATAAAATAATCGCTTCTATGCTTCCTATGCATTGCCTTTGTGCACCGCCTGTTGACACCTGCCTCCTATCAGACTTGAACCTAGTTTTTTTGGCACTTACTTGCCGCCTCCTGACTAGATCACTGCTTGTGTTGTATCAACTGTCAGATGTGTACGTGGATAAAAGCGTCCGCTAAATGAAACCGGAACCCTGCAAGCCGTGTCAGACTTTCCCGCCATCTTGTCACCCACCCCAGAATATGTTGTCAGTGCGTTTTTGTGTCGTTTCGCCGTCTAGTATAGTAACTAAGATTGCTATTGGAAGCACGACCGCTAGAGGGCGCTTAACTTTGAAACGTAACTATATAGGTCGTAATAAGCTGCTTGCACAAACGACCTACGGGGTCGTTTTGGGGCGGAAGCCAGTCCCCTGGTAGACTACTCCTCGGAAGGGTTTAAAAGTGAAAGTAGCACGGAGAGGCTCCGTACCGGAAGTCCTGTTGCTTTCTTTTATCTTCTGTTTCATTTGACTTGAACCACACTAGTATACCCTTTACGTATCTTATCTTTTGTATCTATTTTTTGTACTTTTGCACTTTTTAATTGTAAATCTTAATTGCCCCGGTGTTTGAAATGTGCTATATAAATAAAGCTCTTCCCTTGCCTGTCGGGAGTGTATTGTGTAGCTCTTTTTTTTTCAAAACCCCCAAAAACCCCAAATAGTGGGTGGGTGTTTGAATTATAAATAGGGATCGGTTGGCCACTAAATTGGGAGAAAAATCAGAAATAAATTTATTTTAAAAAAAAACCCAAAATAGTAGATTGTCTTTGAGTGTGTGGTACCAAAGTTCAGTGTATTGGGGTTAAAGTTCGTCTACCCGGGTAGGTTTAAGTGCACGTTGGAGATTTCTTATCTGTGTCCGGAGTGGGTTGGGACTGGATAGCCTTTACACCAGGGGTACCCAATAGGCGGCCCGCGGGCCACGTCCGGCCCGTGACGGGTTGATTTATGGTCCGCGAGAATTTTTGGAGAAATGCCAGAAGGAAGATTTTTTTTTATTTCCCTATCAAAAAAAATAAAATAAAATAATTTCTTAGTAAAAGTAAGACTAGTAATATATCGAAAAATAGGTGAAAAATCTGTTTAAATTATAATACCTGCAACATATCGACACCAAAACAAACTAACGAACAACATGCTGCTGGAGGTTGAGTGGCTCGTGGTTTTAAAAGTGGCCCTAAAAGTGGCCCGCTATGAAAAGTAATTGGGGACCCCTGCTTTACACTCAGTCACTCTCGCGAAAAGAACCCGAAGCCGCTGGCCGCACAGCATCCAAACGATCCCTCCGCGGAGACTGCTCACTCACTGGGACAGGCTCGCCATCGCACTCAAGCTCAAGCATGGAACTCTCCCCGGACCAAAAAAAACAATCTGCATATAGCAGTGCAAACCAGTAAACATAAATTACTTCTAATCTCTTCTAATTATGAGACCTCATCCAAGTATCATTTACATATAAATCACAGTAACAACATTTTTTTACAAACAACACGAGAGCTGTGCCGTGCAGAGAAGTACAAAACGTGTTACTCCAGCTGAGCATGGTGATTTGCAAGGAATATATCGCTCTAACAGCTACGTCAGCTACTGACACAAATGATACAAAATGCACCAGATGTAAAGACTAAACATTTCCACAATACTCTTTCTTTACATCCGATTGATTTAAGTAATAGTATTTGGACTCAATTTAGCATTCTAGAGTTACCTATCCATAGCTAGCAAGACGCTAGGCTAATGAACCATATAGTCTAGCTAGCAAGACGCAAGGCTAATGAACCATATAGTCTAGCTAGCAAGACGCAAGGCTAATGAACCATATAGTCTAGCTAGCAAGACGCTAGGCTAATGAACCATATAGTCTAGCTAGCAAGACGCAAGGCTAATGAACCATATAGTCCAGCTAGCAAGACGCAAGACTAATGAACCATATAGTCTAGCTTGCAAGATGCTAGGCTAATGAACCATATAGTCTAGCTAGCAAGACGCTATGCTAATGAACCATATAGTCTAGCTAGCAAGACGCAAGGCTAATGAACCATATAGTCCAGCTAGCAAGACGCAAGACTAATGAACCATATAGTCTAGCTTGCAAGACGCTAGGCTAATGAACCATATAGTCTAGCTAGCAAGACACAAGGCTAGGTTAATGAACCCAACTAGACTCAGCGGAGCTCTCGGTAGAAAAGTTACAAATAAGAATGATAAACCAGGGCTCCCTCGATGGATTTTACAGGATCTCTAACAAAAGACAATATTTGTTAAAGGACTGTAATGGGATTACAGTGTATGTGACGGTTTTAATTTGCTTTTAGGGCAAATTTCTCACCGCTATTCAGTTTAACTGTTCTACATCACAGAGATGTCTCGAGCGACACAGGCAGAGCGCGCGGAAGCTCACCGTAGAGGTCACACGCGGAGTGGCTAGTCACTCAACCAATCACCTCTAGGAAGGGCTGAGACAGGAGCCAATCGCTGCCCTTGCAGAGCATCACCTGATGCTGGTGAGCGAGTGTCACGGGTAGCGTTAAGGGCGCACTCTACTGGTGATTAATTAGATTGCACTCAACGGTGTGCCACACACCGTGTGCCTCACACCGTGTGCCTCACACCGTGTGCCTCACACCGTGTGCCTCACACCGTGTGCCTATCTATTAACCCCTTAGTACCTACATATTTTTTAAGTGGGTTACAACTACTTTCGGCTGCCCCCGTTAGGGGGCGCCACAGCGGATCATGCCGTTCCATCTCTTCCTGTCTTCTGCATCTTCCTCTGTCACACCAGCCACCTGCATGTCCTCCCTCACCACATCCATAAACCTCCTCTCTGGCCTTCCTCTTCTCATCTTCCCTGGCAGCTCCATATTCAGTATCCTTCTCCCAATATACCCAGCATCTCTCCTCCACACATGTCCACACCATCTCCATCTTGCCTCTCTTGCTTTGTCTCCAAACCGTCCAACCTGAGCTGTCCCTCTAATATACTCGTTCCTAATCATGTCCTTCTTCATCACTCCCAATGAAAATCTTATCATCCTCACCTCTGCCACCTCCAGCTCCACCTCCTGTCTTTTCATCAGTGCCACTGTCTCCAAACCATATAACATACCTGGTCTCACTACCATCTTGTAAACCTTCCCTTTAACTCTTGCTGGTACCCTTCTGTCACAAATCACTCCTGACACTCTTCTCCACCCTGCCTGCACTCTCTTCTTCACCTCTCTTCCGCGGTCCCCGTTACTTTGGACAGATGACCCCAAGTATTTAAACTCATACGTCTTCGTCACCTCCACTCCTTGCATCCTCACCATTCCGCTGTCCTCCTTCTCATTCACGCATAGGTATTCCGCTATCCCCCCTGAGCTCACAGGATGAAACTTGTAGGCAGTGCATTTTAATTAAGGTATTTCATGAAGTGTATTTCAGCTCCAGTCTCTTTTAATTAGGGAAGTAATTATGGAAGCATGTACATTACTTAGCCCTTGTTTTTTTTTCTTCCTTATAAAAAAGGTTTAAAATGAAAGCTTTCCCCATGGTATGAACAGCTGCTGAGCAAAAGAAGCCATTATTGTGATGAATTGTGCATACAAATTTGATATACTTGCATATTCATGGCTAATTCCAGCATTGTTTCGGCTTCTGCGTCGTTTGGTTACTAGTGTTAATGGACACAGATGCAGGAGCACTACACTTACCGGTAGGCAGCTCGTAGACAGATTCCAAGTGTTATAGTTAGATTTCACTTATAGTCTTAAAAGGCCAGATGAGGAGATGTCAGCACAGACCAATAAAGCTTCTTTCCAGGACGCAAAAATACATTAACAGTCAAAGAACAGCAGGGCATATATTTATTTTGGTGTTTGGTAAGTGTTTGGGTAATGCGTAAGGTAATCTTCTACTGTCATTATTCTTCTAATGCAACCCGTTAATGTTTCATTCTGTACACCGCTTAATGACAGCCAATTTGTCTGTGCATCAGTAATGTCCATGTATCTTGTAGGTTGAAAGGAAGGAAAGGGAGCTGCACTTCCTTCTAATAGAGCCGGGGTAATTTAATGAAGTCTAATGGTCAACACGGGGATCGCCGGTTCAAATCGCTGGTTCGAATCCCTGTGTTACCTCGGGCTTGGTCGGGCGTCCCTACAGACACAATTGGCCATGTCTGCGGGTGGGAAGCCGGATGTGGGTGTGTGTGCTGGTCGATGCACTAGCGCCTCCTCTGGTCGGTCGGGGCGCCTGTTCGGGAGGGGGAAGGGGAATAGCGCGATCCTCCCATGCGCTACATCCCCCTGGCGAAACTTCTCACTGTCAGGTGAAACGAAGCGGCTGGCGACTCCACGTGTATCGGAGGAGGTACGTGGTAGTCTGCAGACTCCCCGGATTGGCAGAGGGGGCGGAGCAGCGACTGGGACGGCTCGGAAGAGTGAGGTAATTGACCGGATACAATTGGGGAGAAAAAAGAAAGTCTACCGGCGTAGACCTTTACCTCTCTTTCTTCAGAAACAAGCAGAGGTATTCTGGTTTTCACTTCAAGTTATGTAGTCAGACAGCTCACTTTAGGGAGGAAAACAACAGCAGTTATTCTAATAATGTGGACTGGAATACGACTTTTTTGGGGGGGGGATGCGACTGTTACCCCTCTTGCAGCCCAAGACTGCCCATATGTTATGTTGGGGGCCCAAGACTCATCTCGGGGCCCCTAGTTGTGTTGTTCTTATTTTCTGTATACTGCCCTTGTCTTAAGGGTCATTTAGGACTTCATTATGCTTCATTAAACCTTTAAATTAAAGCATCTTAATTGAATTCTAAACCCCAGACCTATTTTGCACAAAGAAACAACGTATCATTCATCACAAACTTCCTGCACTGTGCAGAGGGAAACCCCAGACAGTCACAAAGACTGCATTTAATCAGTGGACACCACTCACTGTGCGGGGGGAGGCGCTCCCTTCTTTCAATGTGTAGTTTTACAAGCGCCTTTCCCGGCTGCTCCAGGAACACCCTCCTCTTGTTCCGCTTATCAGACATCCAGGGTTGATCTTGTTCCATATCACGAAGGCATTGTATGAGGACAATGACGTTATGGAAGACAACCAGGGTCTAGCGGGCAGTCACCTGCCTGCAGCTGTAAGTTCCAATCCCCGTGTCCAGGTTGTCCACGCCTCCTTTGTTGTGGTTGTAGTCAAGAATGATGGTTGGCTTCCTGTCCACTGATGTCACCTGCTGGCTGAGTATGTAAGAAGTGAAGAAATTGTAACACGTGCCATTGTGCCTCATCAGTCCAGCTGTCATATCAAGGATGACCCGCATCTCCTGGTTCTTCTCCGGGCCTCCACTGATCGGCTTCCCTGTGCAGACTTGCATCTTCCCAATGTGTGTGGTGTGTGTGGGTGTGTCTTTGTGGTTTTTGTAGCATACTACACATTAACCAGTTACTACGTTAACTAGACGGGGTTAGACCCTTTAGTCGACCACGGGCCACTATGTTAACCAGTCGACTAAAAGGACCCTTTAGTCGACTGGTTAATGTAGTCGCCCATGGTGCGGGAGACCCGGGTTTGCGTCCTGGCTGCGGCAGATTCCCGGCTGCCCCTGAATTCACTACACTGGTGTCAGAAGTGGGGTGGTGAGACCGTGAGGCCATCGGAAGCGTGTGCGCCCAGAGTCGTGACGGAGCTGATCTGCTGAAGCGCGGGGATGTGCTTCCTGAAGGAGGGGGGTATTGTAACGATCATGAATGAGTAGACTCGCTAGCCCTTGGCTAATGGGTCGGACCCTTTAGTCGACGCGGTAGTCGCCCGTGGTGCGGGCGACCCGGGTTAACGTATCGGCTGTGGTAGATTCCCAGCTGCCCCCTGAATTCACTACACTGATTACAATGTACATACAATTCAATTCGCTACATTGGTTAATTGGTTAGTTAACGGCTAACTGTGACAATGATTTTAACTTCCGGGTCAAACATGACCCTAAGACAATCTTAGTAGACAACCTTAGTAGGTTGATGCTAGATCCAATGGGTGTAGGCACAGAAGTAGACGTGATTGGCCGTTGGTTAGAGCTAGGGTTTAAACTCTTTTTGAATTTCCATTGTTAGCAAGCGTTAACGTTAGCTATCGTTACAGTACGATCTGGCAATGTTAAGGTCATTTGTAAGCTAGCCAGCTAAAAGTTTCAGTGCGCATCGTTTGTTTTAAGTCAGTGCGCTTCGAGGTTCCGCGCTATCTTTTGGCCGACACAACAGCCAATCGTGGCTACGTCCATGCCTACACCCCGTTGGATCCAGTAGTGGATCTAGAGACTTTTTCCTGGGGTGGCAAAGGGGTGGCAAGACTGTGTCCTAGAGGTGGCAGCTGCCACCCCTTGCCACCCTGTAGATCCGCCCCTGGTTGGATCTAGCATCAACCATCTTCGTACCCTAGTGGTGTACAGATTTCATGGAAATATGAACCAAAACAATGGTTAATTTTTTCTAATGTTGGGGTCACTCTCGGGAAAGTCATGAATTTTCAAGTTGAAAAAATATCATTTAGAGGGTTTTCTCTGCTGTTGAACACTGTTACAGGTCATTGTTGAAGGGTTAAAGTCATAGTGGACGAGAGTTAATAGTAATTGTCGAATGAGTGAATAGGTGATAAATGAATGATAAGTCAAGGTATATCAATGCTCGACTCACTGCAGGAATGGCAAGAAAGAAAAAGGACTTTACGTTTCCCGAGGCATTTAGCTCCCGGGTGGGTAGATAATTGGAGCCTTGTTCAAGGACAAGACAGGTGGCTTTTAATATATTACTGGCTGTATTAGGAATGTAATTCGTGATCTTGTGGTTGTGGGTTTTTCTCTCAAACCAACGTAAGTCTGTCACTTGTAAAAGAAGAAACGAGTGAGGAAAAACAAAAGCAGGTAGGGATGAAAAGAATACATCAGTTACTAGATAAAAAGAGAATTTCATGGAGAAAAAAAAAAACAGGTTTAAAAAATAAATTCATGGGGTGTCCGGGTGGCGTGGAGGTCTATTCCGTTGCCTACCAATATGGGGATCGCCGGTTCAAATCCCCGTGTTACGTCCGGCTTGGTCGGGCGTCCCTACAGACACAATTGGCCGCATCTGCGGTTGGGAAGCCGGATGTGGGTATGTGTCCTGGTCGCTGCACTAGCGCCTCCTCTGGTCGGTCGGGGTGCCTGTTCGGGAGGGGGAGGGTGGGAATAGCGTGATCTTCTCACGCGCTACGTCCCCCTGGTGAAACTCCTCACTGTCAGGCGAAAAGAAGCGGCTGGCGACTCCACGTGTATCGGAGGAGGCATGTGGTAGTCTGCAGCCCTCCCCAGATCGGCAGAGGAGGTGAAGCAGCGACCGGGACGACTCGGAAGCGTGGGGTAATTGGACAGGTACAACTGAGGAGAAAAAGAGGGAACCCCCCCCCCCCAAAAAAAATATCAGCGAGACCAAACTTGGGTGACAATTATTAGTGAGTGTGTGTGTGTGTGTGGGGGGGGGGGGTTTACTGGTCGACTATAGAATGAGGAAAGCAGTGCTAAAAAAAAAGTGAAAGCAAGATAACAGAAAAAATAAGTGGTGGAAAGTGAGGGAGATCAATACAGAGCAACAGAGATGTGGTTGAGGACAGACAGAGAGAGAGATGGATGGAGATAAATTGATGTAACAAGACAGAGGTCACATTCACAACAGTCTCTCCGATCTGATTCCTCTCAGTAAGCCTGGTTTTTAATGGTCGCCAGCCATTGGTCAGAAGAGGGGGGAGCAGCGCGAGCTGAACCGTGCAAACCGTCGTTTCCTCAATGACACGTTCGGTCGTCCTTCCAGTCCACTTCCTCTTTGTCTCACTTAATGCCAGCGCTGTCACACGCTCACATTAGTCACCGTGGCAGCTAGGGTGTGTGTGCGCTCGTGTTTTTGGGGAGTGAGTGAAAGAAATAAGAACAGAAGTGGGGAGAGAGAGAGAGAGAGAGAGAGAGAGAGAGAGAGATACTTCTTCAGTGAGCATAATGTCCTGAGCAAGTCAGATTGGTTTTACTTCACAGCATCGATCTACAGGCCATATCTATACCCTCCACACCCTCATTAATAAACATGTCCGCTAAAACAAGAACAAACATTTCTCTTGCTTTGTAGATTTCAAAAAAGCATTTGACTCAATTTGGCATAACGGTCTGTTCCTGAAATTAATTGAAAAAGGTGTAGAGGCGAAAATATATGATATAATTAAAACAATGTATACAAATAATAAATGTGCTGTGAAAATTGCCAATATGGAAACCGATTTTTTTCCCAAAAGCAGGGGTGTGAAACAGGGCTGCAGTCTAAGCCCCACCCTGTTTAACATTTATATTGATGAACTGGCAAACTCTCTAGAACAATCACATATCCCTGGTCTCACCCTATCTGACGCAGAAATTAAATGCCTACTTTTTGCAGATGATCTAATATTATTAGCTCCATCTAAGGAGGCATTACAACAGCAACTGGATCATCTGCAAAACTTCTGTCAGCCCTGAGCTCTGACAGTTAATCTGGAAAAAAACAAAAACAAACTAGAATTGTGGTCTTCCAGAAATGATCCAGGTGACAGGGAAACCCAAATAGGTTCTTACTAGGCTCCACTGACATAGAACACACACACAGCTACAAAAGTTGGGACTAATTATTACCTCTACAGGAAATTTCAATCTCACTATTAATGATCTCGGAGACAAACACCCCATCGAAACCCTGCACACTGACTGTGAATGTTCTCATTCATCCAGGTCATGGTTATCCAAAGGAGTTGAATCAAGTGCAACTGGACTTGGTATATATATATACCAAGTCCAGTTGCACTTGATTCAACTCCTTTGGATGACCTGCACACTGAGTTTTGCAAGAGCATTCTCAGAGTACACAGGAACACCCCCAACAATGGATGCAGAGCAGAACTAGGCCAATTTCCCCTGTTAATAACAATGCACAAAAGAGCAATCACATTCTACCAACACCTAAAAGCAAGTGATCCCAACTCCTACCATCACCAAGCTCTCCATCACCAAGAGGAAAACAAAGAGACGAGTGCCCTCAGCCAGCTGGTCCTGAGGCTCAGCTCAGCCAACAGCACAAGGCATCAGGACAGCCCTCACACCATCTGGCCCAACCACATTATAGCTAAAGACATAGAACATTACATTAACCACTAGACATCTATCACAAAAAACTCAAAGCAAACGTCAATGTTATTTGGCTTTAAACAGACAGTACACGATGGCAGAGTATCTGACCACCGTGTCCGATCAGAAACTGAGGAAGACATTGACTATGTACAGACTCAGTGATCACAGCTTGGCCATAGAGACTGGCCGACACAGGCAGACCTGCTGCCTAGAGAAGACAGGCTGTGTCAGCTCTGTCCACAGAAACAGGTGGAGACAGACCTGCTGCCTAGAGAAGACAGACTGTGTCAGCTCTGTCCAGAGACAGGTGGGGACAGAGCAACACTTCCTGCTACAATGTAGCACACATGAAGACTTAAGAGCAAAGTTCTTTACAAAAATTAAACGAAAATTCCAAGACTTGGATACATTGTGTGACCGGACTAAGATGCAACATGTACTTGGGGAAAAACAGTGTCAGCACATAGATGCAGCAAGACAGGTCAGGTCATGTCCCAGCCTGAGAGACAAGCAGCACGACACATGACATCTGCAGTCTCCTCACCACCCATGCTCCACCTCCTGAGCTACTTCTGTTTCTCTATTGTTATGGCTGTGTTATTGTTTCTTTATTGATCGTTACAATGTTGTGTTGACGTTCATTATTAGTGTTACCGTGTACGGTCCAACCTGCACTTGGATGCGTTGGCAACATTGTTTTAAAACTTTCATGCCAGTAAAGCCCTTTGAATTGAACTCAATCGAGGGAGAGAGAGAGAGAGAGAGAGAGAGAGAGAGAGAGAGAGAGAGAGGTGTGTACATAAGCATCTCTGTGCTTGTGAGAAAGAATGCCTGGCAGGAGAATGCGTGGCTGAGGGTGAAGGAGGGTGGGTGTGTCTGTATGAGTTAAAAGAGAGGGTACATGCTGGTTCTCTTAGCGTGTGTCAATTGGTGTAAGAGTGTGTATGTGTGTGTGTGTGTGTGTGTGTGTGTGTGTGTGTGTGTGTGTGTGTGTGTGAATGTAGGCTTGCATGTGTCATCTATGAAGTAAAAAGTAACGTCCATTTCCAACTAAGGCTTCTTGTCTTTGGGAAAACATGAACATTTGCTGGATTTCATGTCTTTACGCATGCTCAGTAATGCCGGTAAGGAAACCACAGGAAGTTGAATCAGTTCATCTGAAAGCCGAATCAGATGAACTGATTCAACTTCATGTGATTCCCTTACCTGCATTATTGAGCACGCGTAAAGGCATTTTGACTCATTTCGCTGAGGATTGCTTTAAACTTGTGAGTACGAGTGAACTGCGCATAAAATGGTAGACTACAGGAACCACCTGAGATTCAGCCTCAGGTGCAGACAGAGCGGGATTGCATCTAAGAGCCTGCAGAGGAAATCTTCGGTCAAGGGCCACCGAGCTAACCAGATCCTCCAGCAGGCACAGAGCCAGCTGTTGAACGAATGGGTGAGACAAATTAATTTTACCATCGACGCTTTGAAAGCCAAAGAGGAGCAGATCCAACAGAGACTCACCTCACGTCTAGATGCCCAGATAGCATCCGGATGTGGGCCACTTCCGGCAATGATGCGGCACTGATGGTCTTCTTCTGGCCCTGACAAAATGGATGTGAGCCTGAAGTGGCCCACATATATCATAGCAAATATGGCCCAAATATACCAAATCAAATATGGGCCTTTTTTGGCACAGATGCGGTGCTCTCGGCAACATGTGTTCTGGATGTGACCCTGAAGTGGCCCATGTGGTAAATGGTGAATATGCCCCAAATATCACAAAACAAATATGGGCCACCTTTGGCAAATATGTGGCACATGCGGCGTTGCTATGGCTTGGTTCTGATCCAGATCTGGCAAAAAGGGGCGGACCGCCCAAGTGCCATCATTCCACGCGGTATGTGGGCCGGATGAAGTGTCGGTATGGAACGGGTCCGGGCCACAGCGATTTTGCTATCTGGGTGAGACCACTTTCCAACGTGTGATTGACTTCTTGGAGAGGGTTTGTCTATCTCAACATGGAAAGTTGGAAACCAGGCAGCAAAGGAAGTTCAACCCACTTGCTGCATGCCAGAAACATCGGCAAACAACGGACGGCACCCCCAATGGCAGACAGAGACGGACGCCAGACCCACGCCGGTGATGTGGACAAGCGGGTGAAGAGTCTGTCTGACAAGACAACTCAGCCAGGTGGAGAAAGACATCCTTGCTAAGGGGCTGATTTTTGCCGTCATGCTGAGGGAAATCCCGCTAGTGGAATGGATAACAGCCACGGAATCGGCGATCCATAAAAACAAAATCACGGACCCGGAAGCGGAGCAACTGCGGACGAAAGTCTCAGCCTGCCTCAGCAACGTGAAGCTGCCGCCATCCAGCATCAGTAGAGATGAGAGGGATGCTGTCATGTCTCCCAGTAAGGACAATACCATCGTCATCCTTCTGGCAGACAAAGGCAGATGCACTATTTTACTAAACCAGACAAACTATCATGAGGAAGTTATGACGTTACTTAGCAACACAAATACTCAAGATTTTCTACAGCTAAACAATTGTGTACCATAGATTATATCCAGGGGAAGCTACACCTAGTCTGTATGGTTTCCCTAAGATCAGTGGTACCCAACCCTGCTCCTCCAGAGCTCCCCGTCTGCTGGTTTTCATTCCAACCCTGATTTAACACATCTGATTCAATTAATCAAGGCCTTGGTCAGTAGGTAATCAGTAGAATCAGGTGTGTTAAATTAGAGTTGGAATGAAAAATGGCAGGATGCTAGCTCTTCAGGAGCAGGGTTGGGCATCACTGCCTAAGCTACATGAACAGGATGTGCCATTACGGCCTGCTGTTACTATGATTAACTCATTGACCAATAACATTTCTCTTCCTTGCGTCCATTCTGAACCAGTTGGTAGGCAGTGATGGACATCACATTCAGAACACTGTGAATTTTGTGGATAAGGTGAGGGTCGTCATTATGGTCTCTTACGATGGTTTGTGTCTCTTCAAGTAAATCTCAGGATGTACCACATTTCACCAATCACATTAACTCTGTGGACAACCACATCAACTAAGGGAGGGCGTGAAAAATGACAGGTTAGCCTTCTTACACTGTGAAATTACAATTGGTGATGGGGGACATTTGATTGTTGGTGTTTACCGTAAACCAACACATACTGATCAGTACTTAAGGTTTGACTCTCATCATCCACTGGAGCACAAACTAGGAGTAATCTGGACGCTGGACCACCGAGCTGACAATGTCCCCACCGACACAGCGGCCGGGGAAGGGGAGAAATCCCACATTAAACAGGCCCTGGTTAAGTGTGGTTATCCTAAGTGGGCGTTTGTCAAAGCCAGGAAGCGACCGAACAGTGCACCAGCCGATGGAAGAGAAGAGAAGGACCACAGCTGTCTGAGCGTAAACCAGTGGTGATTCCTTATGTGTGGTGGGAGTGTTGGAACAGTTGAGATGCTTATTTTCCAAACACCACCTCTCAGTTGCTTTTTCAATCCCCAAAACACGCACAAATGGAGCAATATAGTGTACGCTGTTAAGTGCCGGGAGGATTGCCGTGATTTGTACACCGGGGATACCAAACAGACGCTGGCCAAGAGGATGACACAACACAGGAGAGCTAACACGTCAGACCAGGACTCCACAGTCTACACCACCTACAGGCCAGTGGTCACTCTTTCAGGGATGAGGATGTGCACATCCTTAATATGGAGGAACGATGGTTTGAACGGGGAATCAAAGAGGGCATCTATGTGAAGAGGGAACGACCATCCCTGAACCGGAGGGGGGGGCTAAGAGTACATCTGTCACCATTTTACAATGCTGTGATTACAACTATTCCCAAATCCTCTCTGTGGATAGTACACACGGCCATTGCAACTCTAGTTAATGGTCACAGCAGATGACATTTGCATATGAAACCGGTCGTTGGTTTGGGTCGTTATGCCACTGTATTGTTTATAAGGGTGGGGACACCTGCAGTCAGTTTAGACTGAAGAGGTCACTTAGATGATGATGAAACTTATCTCTCAATAAACGTTGTGTCCAGAAGGTTGAGTCAGTTCGACTCAACCTTCTGTGATTTGCTGGATAAAGTTACCATCAAAATCCTCACCTCTCTCTACCAATCACTCTCAAAGCAACTGTCATTCATTCTTTTAACCTTTTCGGCCATTCATATCTTCTCCTCATAACTCCTCTATTTTCTTCCCTCCATCTGTTTTTGTAACAGCTTGGGGGAGAGAGAAATGGAGCAAATCAACCGAAATAACTCTCAGTTGATTCCACCATTGAAAATCAATGACCGAAACTAGTCCAAGTCGTTCCTGGAGAGTTTGTACATTTCCCTCTTTTTTTTCCTCTCTCATTACAACCTAACCTTGTAGTCTTTAAACACAGTTGCCACACTTTTTCCATTTCCAAATGAAATACTTTATTCAGACCCTACTTTCTGAAACTACATGTTATGCTTTTGGTTTTGTGATGTATACCAAAAGCGGCTTGGCAATTAGCAGTCAAATACATAGAGCTACCAGTAAATAGTGGATTGCTCCCTCCGGGTTAGGGATGAGTTGTTGCCTCAAGTGAAGGAGTTCAAGTATTTTGGGGTCTTGTTCACGAGTGAGGGTAGGATGGAGCGGGAGATTGACAGGTGGATTGGTGCAGCATCGGCAGTAATGCAGACATTGTACTGGACCGTTGTGGTGAAGAAGGAGCTGAGCCTTCCCCCAGACCACAGCAGTGCAACACAAAGACAAAAACACATATCTAAAAACTACAAGAACGCACGAAGCTTGGTCTAGTCAGAAAGACAAAAACTGAGGAAGCCTTTTGGATGAGAGGCGCAACGTCTTCACGGATATATACCAAGTCCAGTTGCGCTTGATTCAACTCCTTTGGATAACCATGACCTGGATGAATGAGAACATTCACAGACATACAACACACATATCCAAACTAACACATATCTAAACTAAACAAAACAAAACAAAAAATCAGTCCAGGAGAACAAGCGCCAGACAGGATGACCATTGGAACTGCTGGTCTGCATGGGCTAGGAGTTAGCTTAGTCTGCCCCGCCTCCACGTCCTGTCAGACCTTGGTGTTTCCTCTTCGGGCGCAGCTCTGGTCAGGGCCTCGGTCCTTGGGCCTACAGGACGCAGCTGACCAAGCTCCCTCAGCCGATCCAATACCAGCTCTCCCAGCCAGACACCTTTGACACACCTCCCCGCACTCCACACGGCGACACTAAAAACACAGTCCAGGCTAGGCAAGGCCGCCGCCAGACCACCCTCAGTGTTATCGGAACTGGCGGTCTGCATGGGCTAGCAGTTAGCTTAGCCTGCCCCGCTTCTGCGTCCTATCAGACCGCCCTCGGTGTCACCTCTTTGGGCACAGCTTCAGATAGGGCTGTGGTCCCTGGGACCACAGGACGCAGCAAACCAAGCTTTCCCAGCCGATCCAGCGCCAGCTCTCCCAGCCATCAAACAAAGGCAAACTTAGACGTTAGACGTGGACAAAGACCCTGCATGGACGGTACTGGGTGAGGCCCCTGCAAACGTGAATTCGCACCACCATCTTCCCACGTGACGCTACATAGAGCACACCACACTACTGCTGAATATTAGTCTGTATCAAAAAACATGGAATGACATCGGGTCAATATTTACAAAAAAATAAAAAAAATAAAAAAAAACATCCGGCTCGGGTGTCCATCTAAATTACTATATCTTTTCAATATTTTCTCCTACTATGCTCAACTCCAATGCTTGAAACTATGGAGCTGAGAGTCATTTCTCATTGGAAAGTTCCAATTCAGACTCGAGTGCAGATGTTATCATTTTGAGGTAAAAAATGGTCATGTGCTCACGTTGTGTTGTTCAATGACATGACAGGCTGCCTGACGATACAGCATGTGTTCTTGAACCGTGGGATCAGCAGCAAAATACCAGGTCCCTTACTAACTGGCATTCTCATCAGGCACAGTAGGAACCACCAGTTCCAGTACTCAAGACTATAATGGTCTCTCTTTGGATCCTAGCCAGGAAAAGGGATCGGAAGAAAAAAAAATTAGCCTCAATGACCATATCATCACCAAGAACAACTCTTCTTTTCTCCTCTATTTCTATGTTAATGTGAGAGAGAACAAAGGAGCGATAACTTTGAGAGGACAAGCGCATTGGGAAGTGTGTCTGTCTACACGTGTCCATGCTTGTGTGTGTGTGTGTGTGTGTGTGTGTGTGTGTGTGTGTGTGTGTGTGTGTGTGTGTGTGTGTGTGTGTGAGTGAGTGCACTGACAGTAGTATTTCCGCATGCCTGTGTGAGTTTTTCTTCATGACACTGTAAGACGCTGAATATATGATAAATGGGTGTGTAACCAAGAGATATTAGACAAATATGTGAGTGTTGTCTAAACATGCACCTGAATGAATGTAAATATGTGAATGAAATGGACGAATTCGTGTTGGTTGTTCATTGCAAAAGTATGTGTGTGTGTGTGTGGGGGGGCATTTGTATGTGTATGTGTTTTTGTATTTATAGTATGTGTGTTCTTGCACTTTTATATTTGCGGGGACCAATTAACCTTGCCACATAGAAAAGTCCTCTGTCCCCCGTCTAAGTCTCCACCATCAGGAGGTGAAATGCCGACTCTTTGCAGATGACCTGGTTCTGCTGTCCCCCACAGCAGATGGCCCACAGCAGAACTGGATCTGCTAGAATATTACTGTCAGACTTGGGCCATGATAGTAAACACCAAAAAGACCAAAATTATGACATTCCGGAAAGAAATCCAGATCTCAGGGGGTCCTAACAAAGTTCTCCACTGGTACAAAACATGTAGAGTACTGCACACCTAGTATCTAGGATAACAACTTAATTCATCTGGACATTTTAATGAAGCAGTTCAATAGATGAGAGAGAAAGCACACTGGGCTTTCTATGTAAAAAAAAAAACATACAAACAGAAATACTGATTCGAATTTGTTTAAAATTGTGTTATTGGACCAATTGCACTCTATGGGAGTGAGGTGTGGGGTCCACTTACAAAAAAAGACTTTACTCAATGGGATAAACACCCCATTGAGACTTTGCATGCAGAGTTCTGTAAGATTCTCCTACATGTCCAGAGGAAAGAGCCACAAACAATGCACGCAGGGCAGAATTAGGCCAATACCCACTAATACTAAAAATACAAAAAAAACAGCAATTAACTTTTGAACACACCTAAAACTAAGTGACCCTCTCATGTATCACCACCAAGCCCTGCAATGCCAAGAGCTGAGGAGTAATAGGAACCCCCTAACCCAACTGGTCCTGAGGCTGAGACCACAAACCTGCTCTATTAACACACCTCAGGAAAAGAACACATCACCCATCAGACTCAAATTACAAAACAGGTAAAACAGAACTTCATCGCCTATTGGGAAACACAAACAAAACCACAGGACAAAATGCAGTGCTATCTGGCTCTAAATCGACAGTACAGCATAGCAGATTATTAGAGCATGGTGACTGATCAATAACTCAAAAGAACCTTGGCTGTGTGCAAACTGAGTGAGCACAGCCTAGCAACTGAAAAGGGGAGACAGAGGAAAAGCTGGCTCCCTGCAGAGCAAAGGCTGTGCTGTCAGTGAGCCTGAAAGAGAGCTATACTTCCTCTCCAAATGTGAAAAATATAAACACCTTGAAGAAGCTCGTTTTGAAAAATTCAAATTAATAAAAAAAAGGTTTTCTTAGCCTATGGGTGATGTATGAGAGTGAAGTAAAGTGCACACAGGTGGACTACATCTTATGTAACAGGCATGATCTAAAAGGGATTGGAGACTGCAAGGTGGTGACCGGGGAGAATGTAGCTAGGCAGCATCAGATGGAGGTCTGTAGGATGACTTTGGAGAACAATTAGAGGAAAAGAATGAAGGCCTTGCCAAAGATCAAATGGTGGAAATTGAAGAAGGAGGACTGTTGTGTTGGGTTCAGGGAGGAGCTAAGACAGGCACTAGGTGGTAGTGAAGAGTCGCCAGATGGTTGGACAACCACTGCAGAAATAGTGAGGGAGACAGCTAGGAAAGTAGAGTGGTGTTTGAAAGTTTGTGAACCCTTAAGACTTTCCTATATTTCTGCATAAATATGACCTAAAACATCATCAGATTGTCACACAAGTCCTAAAAGTAGATAAAGAGAACCTAATTAAACAAATGAGACAAAATATTATACTTGGTCATCTATTTATTGAGGAAAATGATCCAATATTACATATCTGTGGGTGGCAAAAGTATGTGAACCCTTGCTTTCAGTATCTGGTGTGACCCCCCCCCCCCGTACAACAATAACTACAACTAAATTTTTCTGGTAACTGTTGATCAGTCCTGCACACCGGCTTGGAGGAATTTCTGCCCATTCCTCCGTACAGAACAGCATCAACTCTGGGATGTTGGTGGGTTTCCTCACATGAACTACTTGCTTCAGGTCCTTCCATAACATTTCGATTGGATTAAGGTCAGGACTTTGACTTGGCCATTCCAAAACATTGCTGTTATATTTGATGCATTTAATTTGCTTTGTTTTGTACTATGTTTCTTTGTTTTGTACTGTTCCTTTGTTTTGTACTGTTCCTTTGTTTTGTACTATGTTTCTTTGTTTTGTACTGTTCCTTTGTTTTGTACTATGTTTCTTTGTTTTGTACTGTTCCTTTGTTTTGTACTGTTCCTTTGTTTTGTACTGTTTCTTTGTTTTGTACTATGTTTCTTTGTTTTGTACTATGTTTCTTTGTTTTGTACTATGGTTCTTTGTTTTGTACTATGGTTCTTTGTTTTGTACTATGGTTCTTTGTTTTGTACTATGGTTCTTTGTTTTGTACTGTTCCTTTGTTTTGTACTGTTCCTTTGTTTTGTACTGTTTCTTTGTTTTGTACTGTTTCTTTGTTTTGTACTGTTTCTTTGTTTTGTACTGTTCCTTTGTTTTGTACTGTTCCTTTGTTTTGTACTGTTCCTTTGTTTTGTACTGTTCTTTTGTTTTGTACTGTTCCTTTGTTTTGTACTGTTCCTTTGTTTTGTACTATGTTTCTTTGTTTTGTACTGTTCCTTTGTTTTGTACTATGTTTCTTTGTTTTGTACTGTTCCTTTGTTTTGTACTGTTCCTTTGTTTTGTACTGTTTCTTTGTTTTGTACTATGTTTCTTTGTTTTGTACTATGTTTCTTTGGTTTGTACTATGTTTCTTTGTTTTGTACTGTTTCTTTGTTTTGTACTATGTTTCTTTGCTGTACTGAGTTTCTCTTGCTGTTGTAGTATTCAGTATCTTCCCTCTGCATGCCATCTCTCTCTCTCTCTCTCTCTCTCAAAAATTCAGATGGCTTTGTTGGCATGGCGTTACGCTGTACATATTGCCAAAGCAAGTGTTTAAACATTGAAAAGCGAAACATTAATTAGAAAACATATTACAGCAAAGAAATATACAACGCAATAATGAAAGCAGGTAACAGAACCTGAGATGGAGACTAAACAATGGAGACCACATAAAGTAAGTTAGGAAGTCACATACTCGAGTACAAACTTCAAGGCAGACGCAGCAAGACTCAGCTGGAAAACCTGCGGGATGCTGAGCTAAAAGTCAGGTTTGAACTATCCACAGTGAAATAGAAAAAACGGATTTCACATCAAAAGATGGGCATTGGGAAAAGGTACATTGCGCAGGCTTTTTACCTTGATGGATAGCTGCATCACGTCAAAATATTGTGTCCAGAATGTGTGAACCTTTGGGGATTGAATGGAATAACATATAATATTACCTAGATTTATTGATTTATCCTTGATTGTGGATCTGTCGCTGAAATATTTTATTGGTCTAACTTTTGGGGAAAAAAATGTGAGGTAAAATAAGGTGCTGTACAAGTGCTGCTGACTCCAGATCTCTAGAGAAGACAACTGGCTGTGGAGGGCGGGAGTTTGACACCTAATAAGCTCATATAACATTATCTGTGACCTTAAATATCCCTGACAGAAAGAAAAGAGAAGTGTTCGCTCTACACTTGCTTCAGCTCCACTAACAAGAGTTTCAGAGAGAACTCGAGCAACTACATGAAATTGGGCAAAGGGGGACATATTGTCTAAGCCCTCTAACAGCGCAGAAGTGCTTTTTTGGGGAAAGTTCACAAGGCTTTTAATGACATTTCACCAATTAAACTTCAAGGCCCTGATAACGAGTTCTCTCCAACTTGTATGGATTTGTAGGGACCCAAATCCCCCCCTCCCCTCACTCTCTCTCGCTCCCTCTTTCCCTCTTTTGCTCCCCCCTCTCTTTCGCTCGCCTTCTCTCTTTCACTCCCATCCCTTTTGCGTCCTCTCTCTCATTTGCTCCCTCCCTCTCGCCCTTTGTCTCTTTCGCTCCCTCTCTTTTTCGCTCCCCCTCTCTCTCTTTGGCTCCCTCCCTCTCTCTCTCTTTCGCTCACCCAAATTCAAATGTATATTTGTCATTAGCATGACAAATATACATTTGTACTGAAAGGCATTTTTTCACATAAAGGACAATAAGAGAGCACGAATACACAACATATATACATCAACAAATGCAATAAAACAACTTTACACAGCTACGTCATGGCAACAAGATCCTGTGTGAGTGGATGTGTGTGAATTTGTCAGGCTCTGCATGTGTGTGAGTGTGTTCACATAAAGGACAAGAACAGTATACAATACAGAACACACATACATCAACAGCATCTCTTCTGTATTGTTGACGTGTCACTCTCTCTCTCACTCCCTCTTTCTTTCTTTTTCTCCCTCTCTCTGTCACCCCCTTTCTCTCTTTCGCTCCCTTTCACTTCCTCCCTCTCTTTAGCACCCCCTCTCTCTTTCGCTCCCTCTCTCGCTCTCTCTCTCTCTCTCTCTCTGCATATTCTCCCCCTGCTTCTTTCCTTATCTTTTTTCTGATTTTTCTCCACTCCTCCGTCTCTCTTTTCTGGATGTCCCGCAACCTTTTGAGAGTGCTTTGACCAGGGGTGGCTAACCGTGAGCCATGGAGAGAGCCATGTGTATGCAGGTTTTCATTCCAGCCGGACTCCACACCAGCTGAGTTCACTGATTAGCAACCCTTCAACCGAAAGGAGGAATGGATCAGTGTAATCATGTGGTGTGGAGTCGGGCTGGGATGAAAACCTGCATACACATGGCTCTCCATGGCACACGGTTAGCCACCGCTGGCTTTATGATGTCATTTAAATCAGGGGAAGGTCGCTCTGAACCCAAATGTGTTTTTTACCCAGGTCAAACACCTGCTCTCACGTGTTCACCAAATTGATGAATTTTACTCTTGCTGTTGTGTATGTGTGTGTGTGTCCCTCTATCTCTGTGTCTCTTTACCTTGTCTGCCCCTCTTTGCTCTCATCTAATGAAGTTCTTAGTCTTTGTGCAATCATATACTTACAAACTCTTTCCACTCCACCCCCACATTTACTCTTTACACCCTAGTATACTGCCAAAAAAGCTTCAATCCTAAAGTTTATAAAGGTAGCAATATTTTTTTTACGATAAACACAGGGAGGCTGGCACAAAAAGCGATAAAACTGACTTTAAATGCTATGCGTCATCTCATCTCATCTCATCATCAGCCACTTCTGGCTGGCAGCAAGCTAAATAGGGCACTCCAGACGTCCCTCTCCCCAGCAACACCCTCCAGCTCTTCCTGGGGGATCCCAAGGCGTTCCCAGGCCAGATTAGACATGTAGTCCCTCAAGCGAGTTCTGGGTCTACCCCGGGGTCTCCTCCCAGTTGGACGTGCCCGGTATACCTCTGAAGGAAGGTGCCCAGGAGGCATCCTGATCAGATGCCCGAACCACCTCAACTGGCTCCTTTCGACGTGAAGGAGCAGCGGCTCTACTCCCGAGCTGCCTTTGGATGTCCGAGCTCCTCACCCTATCTCTAAGGCTGAGCCCAGACACCCTACGGAGGACACTCACTTCAGCCGCTTGTATCCACAATCTCCCCCTTTCGGTCACTATGTATTATTATTACTATGCTATGTAATATGAATTGCTAAACTTGTATCTGTGAGTCTTGGCTCCTAATGTGACTCTAACCCTGTCAGGAGGTTCCGACCCCTCATGACTAATCAAGAGAAAATACTCTAATCTAAAGTTAGGAGCTTTTAATCCAGTAGTTGGCTGGAAGGGAGAATTAGTTTTGTTAAATCTCTTCAAAACCCCACAGTGCATCGTTGCGTTGAATTACAGCTCTTACTCCAGAGGAAAACAGCCCCCCGCGTTTTCCTCTGAAGCCCTTCAGGGTAGGGACCTCATTATTTTCACACGGTTAACTGTCTTCACAGACTGCATGCAAACGCTTGAAACACCTGAAACATTTTGTGCTTTTTATCGACCTGAATGTAAAGAATGAGATGACAGATGCAGCTGAGTCAGAAACCTACTACAGTCCTCCAGCTAGTCAAGTCAAGTCATGTCAGTGTTATTTGTGTAGCCCAATATCACAAATTACAAATTTGCCTCAACGGGCTTAACAGCAACACAACATCCTGTCCTCAGACCCTCTCATTGACTGCAGAACAAATCCCTAAAAAAAACCTTTAACAGGGAGAGAAAAAGCAGTACACTCCAGAGTTGAGTGTGTTTTACACACATTCCCTGTTGCATACTCTTTGTACAAGTAAAATAGCTAATAGAGAGGGCAAGACATAATGATGCCACGGCATGCACTGACCCCTGTGTCAGGGCAGGGCGTGGTATGATCAGTTTGGAGACGGGGAATCAGAAGTGATTCGTTTGTCTCACCTGACCCACAAAAAAACCCCAGAAAGGCCGCTCAACCTCTCTCTCCCTAGATGTGTCTGTGTGGAGCTATGTCCAAAATCAATTTAAACTCAAAAATCATCAGGCCAACTGCTAAGGGGAGTGGGGTAATTGACCAAGTATGATTGGAAGGGGAAAAAAAAAAGGGGGGGGGATATGCAAGATCACAACTTACCATGCATCTTTTCACACTGGATGCCAAGAACTGCAGAAATAATAGGAAGAACAGGAAGTATATCGCAGTAAGTGGGTTTCCAATAACCTGTTTTTATGCCCATTTCGACTTTGCAAATAAATAAATAAAACCGAATGGAAACCCCAGAAATTCTAAAAAAATGCCTTAAGTTTCCATGCTCGGCTGTGGCGGTAAAGTTGACACATCGAACGAGAGAAAATGCGAATGGGTGATGGAAGCAGAATTTTTGGAATAAATTATGACATAAACGGTCACGTTTTCCAAAGGGCTTGACTTTCCGATGGGCTTTCTCATGAGATCTGCTAGCAACAGTACTCACTGTACGAGACTTGTCTGGAATTTCTGACATGATAGAAATTTGTTGGACCATCACAGATAATCGTGTGTGTCTATCGGGCGTAGTTTGCCTCAATCCAATGTATGTCAAACAATATTCAGAATCCAGGTCCAGAGTTCAGCTGCCCGTATCATTACCAGAATGCCTTCCATAGAACATATCACTCCTGTTCTTCAGCAACTCC
The DNA here is from genome assembly GCF_029633865.1 of Lampris incognitus. Classification (NCBI taxonomy): domain Eukaryota; kingdom Metazoa; phylum Chordata; class Actinopteri; order Lampriformes; family Lampridae; genus Lampris; species Lampris incognitus. The sequence goes on along the minus strand of NC_079227.1, from coordinate 35,556,321 downwards.
ACTGGCTCCCTGTTAAATACCGTATTGACTTCAAGATCCTGCTCCCCACCTTAAAGGCCCTTAATAACTTGAGTACTACACTGTGATGAAGCCTGTGGTGAAGGCTTTAAACATTCTTCAGTCTGAGACCAACACACACTGGGGGTGGCTTCTGCCAGTGATCTTTCAGCTACAAGAAAAACTCAGCAGGCAGGAGACATCCTCCAAGATGTCTGCCACTCATCAGAGCCATTCAGGATGGTGTCCGAAAGTGCTTTGGTGAGATGGTGGAAGACCCTGAACTGATTGCTGCAGCAATCCTTCTACCAAAGTTCAAGACCACCTGGCTCGCCGTAACCGGTCACGGCCAGAGCGTCCACGGGGTACGGCCTTCATTAGGCTACCCTTACCTGAGGGATAGTGGGTGTAGATCGGTGTAGTGTTTGGGGACTCGTCGTTCTCCAGCGACCCCTCTGGCCCATCCGGGCAGCCAAGCAACCGAAAGCATTCTCCCTACGTCTCCTTTGCAGCCTGAAGGTAATGCAATCCATGCGAGGTTTCAGCGTGTAAAATAACGAGCAGCCGACACGAGTTTGAAGTAAGCTGATGTTATGACTATCTCCTTCATGTGGAAACATGAGCCATTGGGTTAATTAGGTGGGATAAGGGGAAAAACTAGAAATACATCTAAAAAGAAAAAAAAGACCACCTGGACTGAGAGGGCTGATATCATAGAAGCAGGCATGATTTCATTATTTAATATCATACCGTAATCAGTTGTTAATTAATAATCCCAGTTCTGTCCACATTGTTTCTACTCGACACAATGTCATACGTGCAATAATATGAGTCTTTCTACACAAGTTGTAGTTATTGTAATTTCTGCATTATGATGCACTCTTGTGACCAGATTAATCAACGCTTAATTGTCAGAAATATTCAATATGCATTATTGTTTGTTTGTCACTCAACAGGTCTGGTCTATGTGAGACAACACCTTGACCAGATGGCGGAGGCTGGGGTGGAGCAAGTCAGGCAACATTCATCAGATGAAGATGATTTCTTCTCCTCAATGAAGTTCAGAAGGTCACAAGGTACAGGGGAGCTGGATGGGTACCTAGCCTGTGTCTCAAACAATATGGATCTACTGAACTCATTTCCACATATCAAAAAACTTTCTCTCAAACTCAACACAGGCCTGCCTGCCTCAGCCGCCTGTGAGCGTCTCTTCAGCTGTGCTGGGCTGCTGTTCACTGCCAAGCGAGCAAGGATGAACTCTACTAACTTTGAAAACCAACTGCTGCTCAAACTTAACAGGAAGTTCAGAGTAATGCTCTAAAGACAGACACACAAATAAAGTAACTGTAATTTAGATATACAGTGGGGCAGGGCAATTTGTAAAAAGTTTTTTTTTATAGCAGCTGCCATGCGGTTCATTTGACAGGTTTTGTTATTCGACAGGAAGAGCACATTCTGATATCAAAGAATGGCACAGTTTTGTCTTAAAACATCTTGAATGTCCCTGATACTTAGATTTTGGTCTTCTTTAGGTCATTTAGGGAAAGTCACAACACTTGACCCGTTTTGATTTATAGATTTGCAGTATGATTGTTGTTAGTGTTTGTTGGTGGAGAAAAGAAGGATGGTCTACAGAATCCACAATTTATGCCACCTTCAGCGGTTTTATTGTTTGAAAATGTTTTATGGGATGGTCTGAATTAAAATGACACATTATACTTCCCTAAGGGTTTTAAATGTCGTGTTTTGACATGTTTTATTTTGTTGTTGCACTTTAATTTGTACAGATTTTCCTTTAATTAAAAATTAGTTTGAGATTTATATCCCCTTGTCCTTTTTGCACTACACAGGAGAGACCCCCCCATTGTTAAAAAAGTAACTAAGTAACTTTAACTTTAAGTAAATTTTAAACAAGCTACTTTTTACTTTTACTTGAGTAAATTTTTAGACTAGTAATTTTACTTGTACTTAAGTAAAATTCCATCAAAGTAATAGTACTTTTACTTGAGTAGAATATTTTAGTACTCTTTCCACCTGTACGTAATCACAGGTACAATCCATAATGGGAAGTGCTGCCGCAAATATTTGGAGTGCTCCGACAGCACAAGCGCTCTACTGACAACAGGAAACATGAGGTATCTCACCACCGGGTCAACAACATTGCAAATTCACTGAATGAAAAGCCACGGAGGGAATCTAAAGCAACGCGGCATGGGAAGATTTTCTCATTTGTAAGTCATAAAGCAAACAGCAACTATGATGTCGGACCAAAACAACGGCAGAAGTGGAGCAGACAGCCGCTGTGTACGTCATTTACGGGCTGTACCTTTAAATATATATTGTGGCGAATTCAGGGGGCAGCCGGGAATCCACCGCAGCCGGGAAGCGAACCTGGGGTGACTGCGCTAACCAGTCAACTCAAGGGTCCGACCCGTTCGTGATCGTTACACTACGGGGACGCGCTTCAGCATACCAGCTCCCTCGCGCCTGTGGGCGCATGCTGACGGTCTCACCATCCCACTTCTGACACCAATGTAGCGAATTCAGGGGGCAGCCGGGAACCGCCGCAGCCGGGACGCGAACCCGGATCTCTCGCACCACGTTAACAAGTCGACTAAAGGGTCCGACCCGTTAGCCAACGAGCTAGCGAGTCTAGTCATTCGTGGTGGCTACAATATGTACAAATTGCCATGGTTGTCCAACTCACTGCCTGATCAGCCCGGGACAATCAAACAATGGCAGTTCACTGTACGATGCTACAACTGACAAACGTTGGGCAGCAGATGCATGATGGGGCATTTTTGGTTATCCAGTAGGAACAGCTGCATACCTGGAAATTCTTGTTACATCCAGGACGATTCTTTTGGACAACAGGTAAATAAACTGTTTCTCTAAGAAAGAGGTAAACTTAACATAAACATTACATGAAATATAAGGGATATCTTGACTTTAGCTTCTAATATACAACATACTTCAAACTCATTTTTCAAGTAATATGAGTTGTGTGGATAGTATGTGGTTTCAGCCTGTGTGTTTGAGATAAAAAAAAAAAACTGGCTTATGGACAATGCATATATAGCCAAGTGCAGTGTGGCAATACAGCCCTTGCCATTTAAATCCTCGCAGTAAATTACTGCCGGAAGTGAAAGTGCCGTTTTACCTGCCAGTTGAGGGTGCACACTCAGCAAGTGAGTAAGGACACAAACATAAAACCTCTCCCAGTTTCAGCATCTAAACCCGGACAATGAAGAACAAGAGTACCATTAATCAAACATGGATTTCCACTTTATTGTAACAGCTCAAACAAAAGACAACCAGATGGACCCTCACCAAGCTATTCTCTCTGGACCCTCACCAAGCTATTCTGTCTGGACTCTCACCAAGCTATTCTCTCTCCCCCTCGCCCCCCCTCCCTCTCTTTCTCTCTGAATGGGAGTCGGTGTGCGAGTGAGTGTGTTTGCAGAGAGCAACCTGATGTTACTAAGTTTGATTTATTTATCAAATTTATTGTAGTTTTTATGTATGTATGTATGTATGTATGTATTTGTTTGTCTTTGGGGCTGATGGTTTCAGATTTATTATTTGTGGGCTGCTTTTGCTGTAGTTTGTGTGTTTGTCGTAGTCCCCCCCCCCCCCCAGTGTGAGAGGGATGACGTCTGCGGAGACGCCCTGCCTCTCCATCCGACATGGAGTGCGGGTCCAGCCCGACCCATCGGCTCCAGTAAGGGGCGGTTCTCCTGGCTGTGGGGCGCACCAACCTGTCCTATGCCTCCAGGGTGAATGGAGGTGTGGTTGTTTTTCTGAATAAGGAGCAATGCGTGGCTGAGTTAATGGCGTCTCTTTGAACGGTGTCTATCTGCAGGTTTCCCCGCTTGCCGTGCCCTCCACCCGGATCACCGTCTCCGGTGTTCCCCACCTCACTGCCAATGAGCCGTTGAAGCGGGAGCTACAGCGTTTTGGGACGCTGGGCAACAGTTTTAGGACCGTGGGGTTGGGCTGTGGCACGATGGCGGCACAATGGTTAGCGCGGTCGCCGCACAGTAAGAAGGTCCTGGGTTCGAACCCCGGGGTTGTCCAACCTTGGGGTCATCCCAGGTCGTCCTCTGCGTGGAGTTTGCATGTTCTCCCCGTGTCTGCGTGGGTTTCCTCCCAAAGACATGTAGGTCAGGGGAATCGGTGGTACTAAATTGTCCCTAGATGTGGACGTGTCGGCCCTGCGATGGACTGCCGGCCTGTCCAGGGCGTCTCCCCACCTGCTGCCCGATGACTACTGGGATAGGCTCCAGCATCCTGCGACCCAAATTGGGATAAGCGGCTTGGATAGTGGAAAGGGATGGAATGGGCTCAGCTACAAGAGCGATAAGCTGAAACTAGGCAAAGTTTATATTAATTACAACATCTTGTATTTATTCAAAAGCATCCAAAGAGACCAATATTCTTCAACTCTGTCAAACTTGAAATCTAATTATGTAAAATGTCTAAAACATATGTAAGATGTAAAATATGGTTCTACCATTTCGCAGTTTTGACGATGAAACATTGAGGTATTTTTTATGTGTCGTCTAGCCGACAAAAAAAAAGGTCTTCAGACCTTGTTATTTCTACTACTACTACTACTACTATTACTACTACTACTACTAATATCGGCTGCTCCCGTTAGGGGGCGCCACAGCGGATCATGTGTTTCCATCTCTTCCTGTCCTCTGCATCTTCCTCTGTCACACCAGCCACCTGCATGTCCTCCCTCACCACATCCATAAACCTCCTCTTTGGCCTTCCTCTTCTCCTGTTCCCTGGCAGCTCCATATTCAGCATCCTTCTCCCAATATACCCAGCATCTCTCCTCCTCACATGTCCAAACCATCTCAATCTTGCCTCTCTGGCTTTGTCTCCAAACCGTCCAACCTGAGCTGTCCCTCTAACATACCTGTCCCTAATCCTGTCCTTCCTCGTCACTCCCAATGAAGATCTTAGCATCTTCAACTCTGCCACCTCCAGCTCCACCTCCTGTCTTTTCGTCAGCGCCACTGTCTCCAAACCATACAACATAGCTGGTCTCACAACCATCTTGTAAACCTTCCCCTTAACTCTTGCTAGAACAAAAAAGGTCTTCAGACCTTGTTAATTTATTTCTAATCTAAAGCGTAATAACTATCTTGTGCTTTTTCCACTTCAAGTTCAACCTGTGTGCAAATCTGTTTACACAAGCCACTGGCGGCTTGGTGGCCCAGTGGTTAGCACTGTTACCTCACAGCAGGAAGGTCCTGAGTTCGAATTCCAAGTCATACTAGGTCCTTTCTGTGTGGAGTTTGCATGTTCTCCCTGTGTCTGCATACGTTTCCTCCCGATGCCCCGGTTTCCCCGACCATCAAAAAGACATGCGGTGGGCATTCGGGTAGCATAGCGGTCTATTCTGTTGCCTACCAACACGGGGATCGCTGGTTCGAATCCCCGTGTTGCCTTCAGCTTGGTCACCGTGTTGCCTTCAGCTTGGTCGAGCGTCCCTACAGACACAATTGGCCGTGTCTACGGGTGGGAAGCCGGATGTGGGTATGTGTCCTGGTCGCTGCACTAGCGCCCCCTCTGATCGGTCGGGACGTCTGTTTGCGGGGGAGGGGACAGCGTGATCCTCTCACGTGCTACGTCCCCCTGGCGAAACTCTTCACTGTCAGGTGAAAAGAAGTGGCTGGTGACTCCACATGTATCGGAGGAGGCATGTGGTAGTCTGCAGCCCTCCCCGGATCGGCAGAGGGGGGTGGATCAGCGACCGGGACGTCTCGGAAGAGTGGGGTAATTGGCTGGATACAACTGGGGAGAAAAAGGAGACCCCCCCCCCCAAAAAAAGGCATCCATCCATCCATTATTGCAGGGATGCTGGAGCCTATCCCAGCAGTCATTGGGCCTGTGATGGTCTGGCAGCCTGTCCAGAGTGTCTGCCCGCCTGCTGCCCAATGACTGCTGGGGGGAAAAAAAGACATGTTACCGTTAATACTCCTGCTTGTGTCCCCGAGCAAGGGGGAAAAGAACTGGAATTGGTTCCCCGGGGGCGCTGCAGCTGCCCACTGAACGTCTTGTCTGCATTTAACCCATTTAACCCTCTTGTGGGTTAACCATTTAACCCTCTTGTGGGTTAAATGGGTTAAGAACACAACTCAGTGTAAGGTACAATGACAAAATAAAGTGGCTTTCGAAGGAATATTTAAAATAATACAAAGTGTTCGTTAGGTTGCGTGTGTGAAAACTGTTTTTACTGCAACAACGGCCACAGAAAGACACAGGCTGGAGAGGGAGAGAATAAACAGGGGAACGAGAGAGGGAAGTATGGAAATGTGGCGGTGGATGAACAGCGGCAGTGGTGAGAAAACAAGGGATGCTGGAAGTAACAGTGGAACCAGCAGAAACAAAAGGAAGGAGGAGGGATGCTGGAAGCAACAGAGGCTAACAGCAGAAACAAAAGGAAGAAGGAGGGATGGAGGGATGCTGGAAGTAACAGAGGAACCAGCAGAAGCAAAAGGAAGGAGGAGGGATGCTGGAAGCAACAGAGGCTAACAGCAGAAACAAAAGGAAGGAGGAGGGATGGAGGGATGCTGGAAGAGCAGAGAACAAAGCAAGGTGGATCGTTAATTTGATGTCAACATTAAACAAAAGGAATTGTGATGTAAAATTCAATTCTTTGTGTTAGAGCGCTACATTATCTGTGCAGGAGGTCTACTATCGCAATAAAGTGATGGGTCTTTAATAAAGCGCTGGTCTCGTGCCTGAGAGTGGTGCCAGTTGACTGGACTTGTTCAGCAATCAATCAGTTGCAGGAATGAAGATGTTGTTCCTGGTTTTCTTTTCTTTTAGATGAGGCTGTTTTGTTTTGCCTTGTTTTTTTCTTGCCTTTGCTGGGAGCTGAATAAATGGGTTCACCCTGGGGTCCATGGCGGCTCATTTACAATGGACAACACACACAAACGCTCCTACACAACTTGCAGCTCCCAGAATTCCCCGACTGTCATCGTTCTGCAATATACATGCCTGTGTACTATTGATTTAGGAGATGATTATTATTATTACTTTTTTTTGTTGTTGTTGCTTTCCCTCCCTTTTTCTCCCCAATTGTACTTGGCCAATTACCCCACTCTTCCGAGCCGTCCCGGTCGCTGCTCCACCCTCTCTGCCGATCCGGGGAGGGCTGCAGACTACCACATGCCTCCTCCCATACATGTGGAGTCGCCAGCCGCTTCTTTTTACCTGACAGTGAGGAGTTTCACCAGGGGGGCGTGGCGCATGGGAGGATCACGCTATTCCCCCCAAGTCCCCCCCCAACAGGCGCCCGACCGACCAGAGGGGGCGCTAGTGCATCGACCAGGACACATACCCACATCGACTTCCCACCCGCAGACACGGCCAATCGTGTCTGTAGGGACGCCCGACCAAGCCGGAGGTAGCACGGGGATTTGAACTAGCCATCCCCGTGTTGGTAGGTAACGGCATAGACCGCCACGCCACCCGGACTCGCCATGATTTCACATTGTGCCATGTCACAGGGACAGACATATTCATGTATTCTCGTGTAGTCGTGTCAAGACCCACAATACTAGTCCACATGCACTGTGTGCACGTGCCAGAACAGAGGCACTTGCATTCTAGGAAATGTAACTACGTTTTCTTAACAAATAATTTGTCTCTGAGACTGGGCTGCAAATAAGATAGCAAGATAAACAGAAAGGGGAGGTGGGGATTATGCATAGAAAAACCAAGGCAAAATAAAACGTTTCTCTAGTCTAAGAGCAGAACAGAGGGTGAAATCACAGTCCACGTACTATTTCTTGTCAGCATTTAGCAGCCGGGCGGAGGTTTCAAATGAAATGGGACTGATCAGTTAAGGTTTGTTACCAGACGAAGTGTAGAGAAGGGCGAATTTGTGCGTTTGGCTGGGGGACAGCTTTGACTTCCCGTCCTTACAGATGAGACACGAAGTTAATCTCCTCTCAGCCTTTCTCTTGCCCCGAACAACAACACGTTTCAGCGGCTGACAGGCTGTTTAATAAACAGTCAGAGGAGCCACTGCTTTATGAAACTCCATTCTGTTTTTATTTGTGAAAACAGTCCAGGATCTCAAAACAAAGCGAGAACGAACAAAAAAAGTCCATTTGAGACCTTGACTGCCGCTGTTTGTTATGACAAGCATAGGCGCGAACTAGATATTACATATCCATCAAGAGACAACGTCAGTATACAGTATGTCTATATAGATGTGACGTCATTAAACATGGCTACACATCATTGGAGGAGATGTCTCTCTAATTACACGCATGAGTGTATAGCTTGGGGTGACGTATATGGCTCCATTAACAAACGTCTACACGCTTGCACGCACAACTAGGAGAGCTACTTATCGCCAATCCCTGTGAGGTTAAATTCCCCTTTTGCCTGCAACCTTCACTACAGAGAATGTCTCTGGAACTAGGGGGCGTCCGGGTGGCGTGGCGGTCTATTCCGTTGCCTATTCGAATCCCCGCGTTACCTCCGGCTTGGTCGGGCGTCCCTACAGACGCAGTCGCCCGTGTCTGCGGCTGGGAAGCTGAATGTGGGTGAACAAGTCCTCCAACCCATACGACCACATAAGTCGTTTGTCCTCTAATACGACCGACCCACAGGCATTTCCTAAATTAGCGCCCCTACCGGCGGCAGGAGATATGCCACAGATACTATCCGCCTCTCTGCATTGTGGGTTTTTAAAACAATGTGAGAACAATAGAATATGTAGTCACTGCGTTTTTGTGTTGTTTCGCCCTCTAGTACAGTAAGTACGATTGCTATTGGCAGTATGTTTACCTATGAATAACGTTATAAGAGCCAACTTAACGTTAGCCAAGAGTTAGAAAGTCAGCTAGTGTGGACATTATAACCGCTATGTGACATTAAGCTTTGCTTTCATTAATAATCCTTCTCGCGACAGCTTATGGAAGGAGAGAAAGTAATATATTGTAGCGAATTCGGGGGGCAGCACGGGAACCGCCACCGCCGGGACGCGAACCCGTATCGCCCGCACTGCGGGAGACATCGCTGACCGCTCGACTAAAGGGTGCGACCCGTTAGTCAAGGACCAATGTGTCTACTTATCCATGCACGTTACAGTATTATAATTACGCAGGATCGCGAGGAAGTAGCTCGTACAAACAACCTATGGGGTCCGGGTTCATGCTCTCACTGACGCCTGAGTGACCTCCAGTTTCAGATACATTCTCTCTCTTCCCCGCCCCCGCCCCCTTTCTCCCCAGTTGTATCCGGGCAACTACCCCACTCTTCCGGAGACTGTAGGTGGAAGGACGGTGCCTCCATTCACCACCTGACCTTGCTGACCCGGAACATATCCGCTTTGTTTTTAATTTGTATACACACGTGGAATAACACCTCCACTGGTTGAGCGGTCTCCCTTTCTAGCGCCGCTCCTGCACAGTGAGCGCGAGAGGCTCTGGTCCAATTACGCAGCAAGGTCAGCACTTATTGATCCCCCATTCATCTGCTGTGAAAATCATTACAGATATGGTGTGGCCATGATGTTTATTATCGATGGTTAGAATAGATGGGTTGAGGAAGGAAGGAAGGAAAGAGGGAAGGAAGGAAGGAAGGGAGGGAGGGATTCCAGAGAATAAAAGAAAATGAAACACGAGTTAATGGATGAACGATTGTACGGAACATTTTCAAACAAATCTTGATTCAAAATTTTGATTTGTTATCAGTGTTCAATATTTGTTATATTCGTTTGATTTGTTATTCTGGGATACCCAGCAAGGTTGCGCGCTCGGAACTGAGCAGTTAATGACAGAGCCTAAGGCTGAGGAGGCGAATGGGGTGTCTAGAGACCCACTCCTCCAGTATTCATGCCTGCCGAGGTCGAATACTTGGAACAATTTCTTTGTAAAAAAAAAAAGTGATCAAAATTAAAATGAGGAATGTTGGGAATTTCCTGATTGCTGACTTGTGACTAAAGACACTGCAGAAGGACTGCAGGCAGCAGTCAGACAGAGGTGTTCCTAACCAGGGGGATGTGTAACGATGCTTTCTGCCCTACAAGTAAGCTGTAGAGTGTAGCGAGGGTCATCATACCAGTCAGGACCACAGCTTTTTTCCTCGTTGTGCCTGTCAGCGATAAAGACAGGAAGACAGGTGAACAAAAGTCCCCACCCCCACCCCCATCATGGACAGAAGAGTATCCTCTTGTCCAAATATCCTACACACAGAGAGGAAGAGAAGTACCGCAGCTCATAGGCATCTGTCTGTATTTCTCTCTGATGTCGTGTTTATTCCCCCCCTCCCCAACTATGTCCGGCCAATTACCCCACTCTTCCGAGCCGTCCCGGTCGCTGCTCCACCCCCTCTGCCGATCCGAGGAGGACTGCAGACTATACCACGTCTCCTCCAATACATGTGGAGTCGCCAGCCGCTTCTTCTCACCTGAGGAGTTTCGCCAGGTGGACGTAGCGCGTGGGAGGATCACGCTATTCCTCCCAGCCCCCCCCCCCCAACATTTGCCCCGACCGACCAGAGGAGGCGCTACTGCAGCGACCAGGACACATACCCACATCCCACCCGCAGACACGGTCAGTTGTGTCTGTAGGGACGCCTGACCACCGTGGCGCTAACCACATGGCACAGTGCTTAGCCCGGTCGCCTCACAGCAAGAAGGTGCTGGGTTCGAGCCCCAGAGTAGTCCAACCTTGGGGGGGGGGGGGGTCTTCCCAGGTCGTCGTCTGTGTGGAGTTTGCATGTTCTCCCCGTGTCTGCGTGGGTTTCCTCCCACAGTCCAAAGACATGTAGGTCAGGTGAATCGGCCGTACTACATTCTCTCTACGTTTGAATATGTGTGTGTGTGTGTGTGTGTGTCGGCCCTGTGATGGCCTGGCGGCCTGTCCAGGGTGTCTCCCCGCGACCCTGGCAACGGGATAAGCGGTCCAGATAATGGATGAATATGACGCCCGACCAAGCCGGAGGTAACACGTGGATTCGAACCGGCGATCCCCGTGTTGGTAGGCAACGGAATAGACCGACACGCTACCCGGACGCCCTCCATGCGGTGTTTCTTGGAATAGCTCGTCATCAGTTAGTCCCAGAGGTCTTCAAGATCCCACAGTGAGAAAAGGGTACGGGACAGAACGATGGAGGACAACGTCCATCCTTGAACCCTCGATTCAGATGAGGAAAAACACCTCCAGTTTCTGTCAGACACACACACACACACACACACACATAGCGTCGCAGCGTGGTTCGACACACACATTAAACAGACTAAACTTTGTTAATATAATCAGCAATCATTGTGTTCATACCCGCAAACATTTTAATTAAATCCACAGTTAATTTCAGAGACAAGCAGACGGAGACAGACACGGTGGAAGGACGACGAATAAAAGCGTCATTAACCGCCTCAGATTCTCCCGCTCTTTATCTCCATTCCTTCCCGCCTCTCGCCGAGTCTGCCATAACCGAAAACAAACGACGTGATACGGGGGGAAATAATAAAAATCTCCCGCCTGTGTCCCCGGATGAAGTTCTCAAGGGTCTCTTCTGTCTTCAATCAGCGAAGGATGTGTTTTTCAATTATAAACTTCATTAACAATCTCTCGGAGCAATTAATGAGCCCGTTAAATTCAGTAATCATGTCATCGGCGTTGTGGGCGCGGCGACAGATGGTGCATATCAACTACCCCGCATCACACAAACAAATCACCCCGCTGGGGTCAGGAGGAGGCCGGGGGAGATGCATGCTTTAACCTAATGAATATTGTCGGTTTATTTGAATGGGAGGAGGGGTTCCCCCCGGCGTGTTAAAAGGCCAGCCACACAAGGACTACTTTGCTCCCCCCCCCTTGCCTGGTCTTGACATTGGAAAGATACACAAATGAATAAGAGACTATCCGACGCTGCAAATGAACACAGCGCAGGCTGCCAGAATACCGACGTGCCAAACAGGGAACCTTGACTGGTTTCCAAAAGTCCAAACACATCTTTACAGCTAGCAAACCTTTCTGGCTCCGCAATCATTTTACAACTAATAGGCCCCCAAAATTGCCGTGGACTGGGGGCTCGGGGGGGGGGGGGGGGGGGGGACGGGGCGGACGTCGGCCATATCCGTGGCCCGCATGCTTGGCGGCAGGGTTCTGGTCGGGGGCCTGCTGGAAGCACAGGACAGCATGCCAAGCGGGAGGCACTTGCTCTGTCCTCGGTGCCCGGAGGTGTCCATCCCGCTGCGTACCGGCAGGGCTGAGCTGAGTTTTGGTTTGTTGGTCGCAGGACCCGACTCCATCCGACTGTCTGTGCTTGCCATGGGGGTTGGCACCTTGGGGGTGCGGGTCCGACTTGTGATTTTAGGGTCTGGTTTGTGCTCATTGGAGCGTGCGTGAGTGGTGTTCTGCGGGCTCCTGACTCCCCCCCCCCCCTTCGCTTGGCGTTCCTGTGGGGTTGCAGTGCTGTTCTCTTGGTCGTGGGGTGTCTCTAGAGCCTGTCTACTGCTCGGAGGCACTATGATAAGTCGCGGCTCTCAGACACCGGGATTAATACCAATTAAACCTGGTGTCTCTGGTGCACATCTAACATACACATAGGTGGACACGTCACCTGCACATACACACAGCAAGCATCTGCCTCGGTTGCAGGCAGATGGCTGGCAGTGGCGCCTCTTGCGTGGAAAGCCTGGTGGGGCACAATAAACTCTGTATGGGCAGCAGCTGACTCATCAAGGAAACTACACACAACTCTACTTGCTCAATGAATCCACACACAAACGCACCTCATCAGTGAAATCACAAATGCACACATTAACGTAACGTGACGCAGGAGTGAGCAGACGTGGAGACAGGGATATGAGCGACATCATTAATAACGGCATCTGATCTCACACAACTGGTATATTGCCTTGTTATACGGCATCACGTTACAATGTAGTTATTGGGGTCCGGGTAGCGTGGCGGTCTATTCCGTTGCCTACCAACACGGGGTACCTCCGGCTTGGTCGGGCGTCCCTGCAGACACAACTGGCCGTGTCTGCGGGTGGGAAGCCGGATGTGGGACTGTGTCCTGGTCATTGCACTAGCGCCTCCTCTGGTCGGTCGGGGCGCCTGTTCGGGGGGGGTGGTTGGGGGGAATAGCGTGATCCTCCCACGCGCTACGCCCCCCTGGCAAAACTCCTCACGGTCAGGTGAAAAGAAGCGGCTCGCGACTCCACATGTATGGGAGGAGGCATGTGGTAGTGTGCAGCCCTCCCTGGATCGGCAGAGGGGGTGGAGCAGCAGCATTATCCTCCCCAATGCCCTGCCCCCTAACGTGTATTAGCCTCGCCCTAACATCCTCTGAAATGACATCAAGTACAAACAAATATATACGACAGACATACGACCTCGTTTACATAAACACGGACAAGAGAAAAAAAAATACACTATTTTTGTGTTTTTAAACTGACTCTTAATTGAACTACTACAGTTCTGCTCCAACCAAGAAATGATGAGGTTATGAACTGTCCCAGTCTGTGATTGGGGTTAGGTTATCATAGTAGGTAAGAAAAGGCCCCCGGACTCTTTCACATTTAATTGCATTCCCCTTCAATGTAAATTTGTTTTTTAAGCTTCAGGTAAAACATCCCGTGTGGGATGGTGGCACCGCTCTCTTCCAGTTGAGGAGGATGAGACGTCGTGCTAACATAGTAGAGCAACCGCATTGCACGGTTCAGTTGACCGCATTGCATCCTCTGACTTTAATCCAAACCGGGCAATAATAGGCAGAGGCACAATTGTCATATTATACATGTCACTAAGGGATTCAAATAACTTTTCCCAAGAAGTCTGAAGGCTTGAGCATGACCAAAACACGTGCAGCCAGTGTGCACTGGTAGTCTTACATCGATCACAGGTGGGATCAGTGTTTGGGTACATCCTTGCCAGTTTCTCCTTAGTGAGATGAAGACGATGAACTATCTTGAATTGCATTAGACTGTGTCTAGCACGAGGAGGTGAGTGTACTAGGTCGAGAATTGAAGTCCACTGGTCCTCTGCAAAAGACAGGCCTAGGTCTTGTTCCCAAATTGTCCTTAGGTTGTTTAGAGCTTGTGGGTTAACAGTGTTAATTACATCATATATCCAGAAGATGTCACCTTTGAGACTATATTAAATCCTAAGGGGTGGTTGGAGGTTGCTCTGGGAAAAGGTGGTAGCCTTTTTGAACAACGTGCCTAATCTGAAGGTACTGAAAAAAATGGGTGTAGCAGGGCATACTTTTCTGACAATTTGTTCAAATGATGCAGATCCCCCGTTTATATATATATATATATATATATATATATATATATATTTTTTTTTTTTAACAATTCTAACGCCGTTCCCATGCCAGGCCCGAAAAGCCAGGTCTGACAGAGTGAAAAGACGATCTGCAAAAATAGGAGCCTGAAGTGAAGCATTCCGCAACCCAAAATGTTTGTGAAACTACCCAGATCTTTAATGTATGGGCAACTACAGGATTTTCAGCAGAGCCGGCATTAAGTGAAATAAGTAAAGGAGCCCAGATTAAGGGCAGAAGTTTCAATTTTAAGAGTTTCCAATTTTACCCAGACTGGAGCTTCTGCACCATCCCTGACCCACATTATAATGTTTCTGATAATGCTAGCCCAATAATAGTGAAGAAAGTGAGGCATGGCCATACCTCCTAACTTTTTTGGCCTTTGTAGAAATGACTTATGAATAAATGGAGTTTTGCCGTCCCATATAAATCCAAAATGCTTTTTAGGAATACAAATCGGAATATTTTGGAAACAATAGAGAAATCTAGGAAAAATATTCATCTTAATTAGGTTAATGCAGCCAGCTAATGATAGAGGTAAGCAACACCAGCGGTGTATGTCCTGCTTGCCCTCCTCAAGAGGTGTGAATCCATCCAACCATCCAAGCTGGTTATCCTACTTAGGGTCGCGGGGATGCTGGAGCCTATCCCAGCAGTCATTGGGCGGCAGGCGGGGAGACACCCTGGACAGGCTGCCAGTCCATCACAGGGCTGACACACACATACACACAATCACACCTAGAGACAATTTAGTACAGCCAAGTCACCTGACCTACATGTCTTTGGACTTTGGGAAGAAACCGGAGCACCCGGAGGAAACCCATGCAGACACGGGGAGAACATGCAAACTCCACACAGAGGACGACCTGGGATGACCCCCAAGATTGGACAACCCCAGGGTTCGAACCCAGGACCTTCATGCTCTGAGGCGACCGCGCTAACCACTGCACCACCATGCTGCCTAGAGGTGTTACATTTAATTTGAATAGTATATGAAAGCAGCGAGGTACTTTTTTTTTTATTGTCTGCTTTCAGCATGGGGCCAACATGATCATGCCCCACAGTTCATTATCTATTGAAAGAGCGTTGAACATGCAGCGTTTTCAACTGCTCACTTGGTTAAATGAACACTGATGGGCCCCATGCTCACCGAACAGACTGCTAGAAGTACTGACCTTTACACAACAGGTACAGAAAGATATTTGGAATGTATTGGACAGCGCTGCGATTGTTATATGTAATAAACACGCAACAGTGTTATTTACAAAGACAATATACATATACATTACTTGCTACACTGAAGTGTTAAATCATGTCGTGCACTGCTCCACGCATTGACCCGGCCCCTAATGTAGAGACGCCATTGCCTTACACACCTCTTGGAACACTCTGGATTACACCTTCTTCTTAGTCCTTTCTCCCCCTTTCCTTTTTGTTTTTTAATGTCATAACTGCTTTCCTAAACTGATATCAGTAAGACCGATTTAATTACATTTTGTCAAATACATGTCAGTGCCTGTTTCTATGTACATGTTTTAAAAGATACATGTTGTAATTTTTCATTTCCAAGTTTCCTTGTTTCGCTTGTGGTGATTGATCCCCTCTTAGAGAAGTGATGCTGATTGGTCGTTTAGCTGATTAAACATGCTGAAGGGGGGGGGTGATAAATGTATAACAAAAATGCTGTGCTCTTGTCATCCCACACATCATCCAAAGGACGGGGTTATTTTAAGTGGTGTTTGATGATTAATAAAGATTGCCTTTGCAGCTGGAGAACCTGAAATTCACTTGCAGATTAACTCTGTCTAGGACACATTGGCATACAAATTCCGTGCGCTGTACACCAAGCCTGCTAAGAGCAGGCTATATTGAGAGCATTGCATTTTAATTTTTTACATTTTGGTTAATGGTAAATGAACTGCATTTATGCATTTTTTTCCAAAGTGCTTTCCAATTAATGCCTCACATTTTTGCTCTCACACACACATTCATACATCAATGGCAGTGTCAACCATGCAAGGTAACAACCAGCTCATCGTGGGCAGCTATGGATAGATGTCTTGCTAAGACACACCTCCACATTTTTGCCAGGGAAAGCTGAGAATCGAACTGGCAGCTCTCCACTTACCAGACGACCTGCTGAATTACTATTTATCATTTAAAAATATGCTGAAGCAGTGAAGCTCATTTTTAAGTTGGCTTGCTTTCTCTCGCTAATCAGCTTCAGTGGGTGGGGAACCTATGAAGGGAATCCTGGAATGTTACTGTATTGTTGCATGTAAAGTAACTGGATCAGGGATGGATCTCTTTAATGGAGTCTCATAAGTTGTGGTATGTCATATGCCTTGAGGCTTTACTATGTATGGTGGGGAGGCAGTTTAGATGGTCATACTAAAATTTTACAATCCGAGCCTTGACCTCAGCATATCTTGCAATCACTAATTCCATATCCAGTGTCCTCCTGACTTCATGCTCGATGGAGAGAACAGCAAGGGCAGACAGCCTGTCCTGTGACATAGTTGACCTGAGATGTTGTAAGTTTCAGTGATGAGAAACTTCTCTCACCTGAAGCTAGTCACTGGGAGAAGTCTGAAAGCTATACTCAAATTTGGATAGATGTCAATGATATTGTCCATAAGAGAGTATCCTCTCCTCACTGCCTCAGGTGTGGGAAGATGGCGGCGTGAATTCACATTTACAGCAGCCTCACTCAGTACCGTCCATGCAGTGTCTTTGTCCACGTCTGCATCTAAGTTTTTGTCTTCGTTTGTTGGCTGGGAGAGCTGGCGCTGAATCGGCTGCGAGAGCTTGGTCTGCTGTGCTGTGGGCCCAGGGACAGCGGCCTTGCCCGGAGGTAACACCGAGGGCGGTCTGACAGGACGCAGAAGCAGGGTAGGCTGAGCTAACTGCTAGCCCATGCAGACCGGCAGTTCCGATAACACTGAGGGCTGTCTGGCGGCGTCTTCACCTGGTGTTGACTGTGATGTTTTTGATGTTGTCGTGTTGAGGGTGTCTGGCTGGGAGAGCTGGCGCTGGATTGGCTGGGAGGGACTTGGTCTGCTTCGTCCGGTTGCCATAGGGACCACAGCCCCTGCCTGGAGTTGCGGCCAAGGAGGAAACATGGAGGGCGGTCTGACGGGACACATAATCGGGGCAGGCTGGGCTAACTGCTAGCCCACGCAGACCGGCGGTTCTGACAGTCATCCTGGCTGGGGTTTGTTGCCTTGGACAGCAACTTTTTCATTGTTGCTTAGTTTGGATATACGTATGTGTTAGTTTGAATGTGTGTGTTCTTCTAGTACTTGAACGTGTTCTTGTCTGTATGTTGCACTGCTGTGGGCTAGGGGAAACGGCATTTCGTTTCATTTCATGCGTGCAAGTACATGAGGTGAAATGACAACGTGTTCCCGATTCCTGATAGAATCCAGCATCTCAGACGGTGATGCAATGTGTGGGGAAGGATCTAACGGCACCCCTTACCTCAAACAACATTTGGTAGAGCGGAGACTGGGGAGTTTGGGTAGTTCATACCACAATGTCCAGAAGATGCTATTTTCTTCAGTGCTTTTAGCTGATTCACTTGTTAAAAAAAACAAACAAAAAACAAGTCCTGCTCACAAGCATTCACACAGGCTATGTACTGCTCATGAGGAATTTTAGCTTAAATTTGCCATTCACTTGATTAAACCTCATCACTCATCCCAAGATCTGCCTCCATGCATCATTTAAAAAAATAAATTAACGTCGCTGTAATTGGACAGGGATGCATCGTACAGGACAGGAAAGCCAGCAACCGCTGCAATCAGTTTCTCCTCCATGTCGGCCATGGAAACTAAAATGCGAACATAGGAACGCAAGTTTAAGAAAACGTTTCACAACAAAAGAATGTAAGAGCCCTGCCTGCCTGTGAAAGGCTTTTTAGTGCAGCTGGATTGATCTTCAGCTCAAGAAGGGGAAGAATTAATTCACACAACTCTGAAAACCAACTGAAGTTGAATAAGAACTTCCAAGTTTGACTAGCTTAACCAGACTGTTAAGTTTCTCACCTGTCACCACTAGAGACCCGGACAATAGAGCTGGACAGTACAGTACAAGTTAGCCATAGCAAATTGTTTGCATTGACAGCAGAAGTGCACTTCTTTTGGACTTGAAAGTTGGGTGGATGTTAAATCAAAACTAACCAATACTTCATTGTCCGAAAGTTTGGTTTGGTTGTGAATTAATACAATCTTTATTGAGGTTGTCTTTTCTGTCTCGCTGAAAGCAGTGCTGCTGTTGGGCAGTTATAAAGCTAGAGGTGTGTAACTGGGATTTAAGCTAGGTCGGTTGTTTTAATTGTTTTATTGTTGTGTTAAATAAAAACAATAATGGCTGTCCTTTTGTTGATTCAATTATATTTCTATAGGCACTCTTGTCAGTCGGAGGTGGACCAGGGCCCGGAGGCAAGCCACAGTGCCCCAGACCTCTGCTCAACTTGCTCAGAGCACAATGAGGGGGTGAATCCGAAAGCCTGGAGGGCTTTGAGAGGAAACAACGGCTGAATTTTCCACCAGCAGCAGATTGCAGATGGACACAATTGGATGAAGAGCTGAGCATCATCCTGGACAACACCCTGAAGGAGATGCAACCAAGAAGATAAAGACTATGGTGCAAGTCGTGTATTAGGCATGCCCAGGGAAAATGTCCAAGTCACCAGCAGGAGGCAGCGCCAGATCATAGAATTGCACAAAGAACTAAGGATGCTCAAGAAAAAGGCGGCGGAAAGCAGACAATGGGGGAAAAGCGGCCATAAACCAACTAAGCTCAGAACTGTGGAAAAAAAAAATCTACTCTGGCTTCACAAGACAGAGACAATCAGGGAAAAACAGAAGCGTCGACAGAGGAAAGCCTTTTTTAACAACCCCTTCCGGTTCACAGCTGATCTCCTCAGAAAGCCTAAAAGAGGGAGACTGATATGTTCTAAGGAATAAGTGGAGAATAGTGTAGCAGCAGCACATGGCGAGCCCAACAGAGACATTCCGCTGGGAGACTGTCCTCTCCTGCTGCCAACACTCAAGCCACGCACCCTTTACAACATGGCAGACTTCACTGTTGATGAAATCAAGGCCAAAAGCTGGAATCAGATCTGCTCCAGGACCATTGGACACCACTTACAAGGTATACAGCAGGGGTGTCAAACTCCAGGCCTCGAAGGCCGCAGTGTCTGCAGGTATTTGTTGCGACTGTGCACTACACCACCTGATTTAACTAATTAGCTCACCTCCTGGATCAAGGAGAGAAAGGAACTAGTTTAATCAGGTGGTGTAGTGCATGGTTGCAACAAATACCTGCAGACACTGCGGCCCTCGAGGCCTGGAGTTTGACACCCCTGGTATACAGTGTCCACAAAAGCTATTGAAGCTTTTGCGGACACTCTGGGAGAAAAACCAGGAAACCTGGCTCTGGACACTAGCTGAGGGCTGCTTTTCCCCCCTAAAGAACTGAACTCATTAGGATTTGACCAGTTTCAAGAAATCTCCCTGCTAGATGCTGAAGGGAAAATATTTTGGTCCATTATTGCTAAAATACTAACATCTTACCTACTTGCCAATGAGTACATTGACTCAAGTGTCCAGGAAGGAGGAGTCCCGGGATACTCGGGATGTCTGGAGCATACATTAGTGATTAGCCAAGTCATCAAGGAAGCAAACAGCAACAACACCCCACACCCTCAGTTGTGTGCTTAGACATCGCCAAAGCCTACCCAAGTGGACCTCATCAGCTGATCCAAAATGCATTGGAGTACTTACTACCCATTACCATCAGAACTGGGAGGTGGCAAGTATTGTGCCAGATGCCCTACTTGTCAAAAGGAATGCGAAGTGGTGCCGTGGCCTCTCGCTTCCTGGTGTAGTGATCACTGCGGGTCCATTAGGACCTTAGCATATTTCCGCCCCTATGCAAATGTGTCCACAGCAGCACCTTCTCGTGGTACCCCCTGTTTTTACAAAGTCTGCTGCAGGGGTGATCGGGTTCCCAGCGGTATAACTGGGTGGGTCGACTGAACTTGTTAGCCTTGGTTGGCAGCCAATCTAGGAGAATGACAACTCTGATTTCAAACCCGGGTAGATGAAGCTCGTTAGCCTGTCGGGCAGTTCATCTAGGACAAGGAAAACTTTGTTTTAAAACCCCCATTGCCTTGCAGGTATACTCGTCTACGGGAAAGGCTTCGGGAAGAAACCCTGAGGAAAAATCTGCATCCGTCTCCATTCGCAGTTGTCTCACTTAATACTGCCACTGGTAGTAGGTGGTCTCAGACGAGAGAGTGGGGCTGATGATGCACAACTCTTTCTCACTTTAATTATCACACAAGTCATCAGTCATCCATCACAGGATGACTAGATGGTCCTCATCGCTTGTGACAGACGAATAACAACAAAAACAATGAATAACAACCATCAGAACTAGTCAAGCTTGTGATATCACACACGGATTCGCTGAAAATGACACTTACTGTGGGAATGTCCACCACCAAATGGCAGAGTCTTGAGAAGGGCATCATGGCAGGATGCACAATATCGGTCGTACTGTTTGTGGCTGCTGGAGAAGATGGCTACATGGTCTCGGATTTATTTCAACCCAGTTAATCTAGCAACCTAAGTATCCTGAAAGGAAAGCTGACAAAAAACATCATTATTCAAGGGGCTGAGTTTCCAACGAGTCAAGATCAAAGAATCCGATGCTTTGGAAATAATTATGACAGCACTCTGAAGGACAGCAGCAACCTCAAAGACACAATGGCTCAACTAATGATCTGGTTCAACGTAGGTGACAACAACCAGCTGCTCAGTTATGGCACTAAACTGGCAATTTCCATCGGGTGCTGGGTCAAACCGTACACTCACATCTAAGGAGTTATAGTCTCTCAGTCTGTCTTCATGTGTGTATGTCATCAAAAGTGGATGCAAAGTTAGAACTGACTTCGAAGATTTAGAGCGCTTTTTTTCTCGTTGCCGTGTTGTACTGGTCACATCAGAAACAAAGAACCATTTTTCTTGCACTTAAACATCACCAGGAATCTTGAACTGAACTTTGTATTTTGAAAGCTTTATGTTACGTTTCATGATCCTACCAGGCAACACGCGATACCGTTTTGAAATTCGATGGGCACCATCTTTCACTCTCACCAAAACAGCTTCACTGACATGATAAACAGATGGAGGATTTTGTTTAGATGCATGCCGGATCATCCGTTTACTGCAATGCTCAGTTGCTTTCTTTGCCATTTGTCTTTGTCTTCTTCATTTTTCCTCAAATCTGAGCCGCTGTTTCAGGGAGGGTAAATTACTTTGTGGATCATTCGTGGATTGTTCACCAATGACACTGGATGGAGAACCTGCCAGGGGATGCATCACCGTGTTACTTTTTCTCCCATAGTATACTTGAAATGGAGAAATCCAACTTAAAACGTCCTTTGGGTCTTCATTTAGCACTCGGGAATATGACGGCAAATGTTTAACCCAGTTAACCCCTTTCCTCTGACAATTCACAAGGTCATACATGATCTTTTTCCTCAGCACTCTGTGGGTCCTCTCTACCTTTCCTTGGCTTTGGGGATGGTACGGTGAACTCTCAATTATTCTCACTTGCATTGATTCCATCAGCCTTCGCACAGCTCCTTTAAACTCTCTGCCTTGATCATGCTGCAAAACTTGAGGTGGGCTATGTTCAGTGTAGATATCATAAAGATGTCTTGCAATCTCTGAGCTGACTTTACTTTTTAATGGTTTAAGCCATGTGTATCGACTAGAGACATCAATCACAGTGAGGACGTATCAATATGTGAAGTGGCCATGCTTGATCTTCCACTTTCCCATATCAAGGAGGTCAATCTGATGCCGATCCTGTACTTCTTTGGCCCTAATGGGCCTCGGAATGGGTTTATTTCCAAATCTAGCCTTGTGGAGTTGGAGTTTTTGAACCTTTCTTTCACTAATGCCAGAGTGTTGCTCATTTAGTCGCTTATTCAGCTTCCTCGCACCTGATCCCTTTGTGTCATCCAGACCTTTTTTTACAATGCCACCAACTGCAGACGTCATAGCTACTGGCTTCCCGGCACATAGCAAGGTCTCTCCATCCTCGCTCAGAGAGTAGAGATTCCTATTTCTCCACAGCCTCACCAGAGCACTTTGTTGCGCTCTTGTACGTGCATTGACAGGAACATTGAACTCTCCCTTTAGTTTCTTCACAATGACTTCATAGACATCTTTAGTCATTGATTGTTGTTGTCCATATCCCATGCAGACAACCCAAAGGGTACAGGCCACAATTATGCTGAACTGTAGAGCTGTCAAAAATATTTAGTTTAATTGGATATATCATGTTGTTGTATTATGTTATAGCGGTAACTTACAGTAGTTTGCTGTTATTGGTCCCCGAAATTAATCTGTCATTTCAGAAACTTTCTAAAACCAATCTAGCATCTGCTAGTTTAGCTTATCATTGCTAATCAGATCATGGTTACTAACTTAAAAGTTTGGGCTCTAATCTGTTAGCATTTCATATTAGTTGCAAATCAATCAATATACATTTCTGAGAGATTCTCTGAATCCGAAATCCTATATTTGTTCATACCTTTCATCGTGTTGCCTTTCAAATATTTTCCATCTTAAGTGGTCAGAGGGCATGGCAAAACTGAAGCCAAAGTGTTTGGATCTCCCTCTGGTGGCTGGCTTTAGTACACGCACACATGCTATCACCACTATGTTGTGAACCAAACCAAAAAATAATGTATAATGCTAGTCCAGTTAGAGAATTTTAATTTTTCCTAATTGTTATACATATTATGAATGCAGATGGACAATAATTTTGATGGTTTATTACATAATGCACCAAATTATTACATTTTCTTCATAAAAAAGTGTAACATCTGCATTTTGTAATAACCGGTGCAATATGTAAACGTATTACAAAATGCGGCAAACTTTATTACATATTGCGTTCAAGAATTTTATTACAAAATGCGGCAAGTTATTACAAAATGTGGCGTTATTACAAAATGATGTGAAAATGTATTACATTATTACATAATGCGGCATTATTACATAATGCGGCGCTACAGGGCTAGAAGAAACCCGACTAGTTTGCATCACAACAGACAACCCGTCAAACATGATCAGGGCAGCCGTGCTGAACGACTGGTTCAGGTTGCAATGCTTTGGCCACAGACTCCACCTTGCAATTGGTAAGTTATAACGTTACCAGAGATACTTTAGACATTGGTTATACCCCATGCATCATAAATGGCTAGCTGCTAGGTTGTAATGTTATTCAATAAATTACAAACATCCTTAGTTCTTCCCTCTATACAATTCACTTTTGTGGGAAAAAGGTCTAGATAGTGGCTGACTGTCAAACAAGAAAAATCTCCTCATACTGGTGTCCTGCACTGACATTAGCTGGCTAGCGCCATCTATTGGATCTTTTAGGGTGTTGTAAAGTAGGCCATTCTGACACTAATATCATGTAAAAATGTCAGCCTTTTGACATTAATTTGAAGTTAAATGTTTAAAATTTGCTTTGCCCCCCCCCCCACTTAAGAAAATGCAATGAAACACAAAGATGTTTCTCCAAGGATCCAACGTGCTACAGGTGTCTGCAAGAAGCTGGTGGCTCACTTCTCTCACAGTTGGAAGGCAAGATGCTCTCTTGAAAAAGCCCAGAAGGATCTCAATCTACCAGCACACGCCCTCGTGTCAGAATGCCCAACAAGATGGGGCTCCCGACAGATGATGATCAGCAGGTAATTATATAGGATAGAGATGACAAAATAGCTGCTGATTACTAGACTGTCGTTTGTTGAATTTTAAAACTGTTTACCTGTCAACCTAGAACTGTTTAAAAAAAGAACTGAATAGAATTGATAGCTGTAAGGACAAGTCGTAGGCCTATACAAATAAACCCAAATTTAGTAGGTTACCTGTGCTTGTACTGTTTATGGCAAAAAAAAACATTCTATCATTTTATTCTATTTTAGGACACTCAAGCAGCAGAACGCTCTGACTCAGGTCCTGTCTACAGACAAGAAATTCCGGCATCTGCTTCCCACCTGGCAAGATCTAGATGTCATGGAATCCACGAGCAAGGTACTGGGCCCACTGCTGGACTTCACTGATGCACTTTAGGGAGAAGACTACGTCAGTATCTCCTATGTGAAGCCAGTTCTTCACCTCTTCAGTACATCAATGCTGCTCAGGCAAGAGGACAACACAGACTTAACCAAAACACTGAAGAAGGAGATGTTACAGTATCTCAACAAGAAATATGAGGAAGAAGCTACCCAGGAGCTGCTAGATGTGGCATGTTGTGTGGACCCCCGGTTCAAGATGAACTTCATCCATGCAGACAATAAGCCTCATGTCAAGGCCAGGGTGACAACAGAGATGATAGAATGCCAGGCTCAGGCGAGGCCAGGCTGCAGCACTGAACAGGCAACACCGCCACAGGTGACACCGACACAGGCGACACCAAGCTGCAGCACTGAAGGAGAGCCTACTCAGTCCAGCACACCACAGGCAAAGAAAGCCAAGAAGTCCTTGGGAAGTTTCTTTAAACAGAGCCATGCAACAGTTGAATATGGATGGGAGTGGCAACGATTGTATTTCTTTATGGATTTTGTAAGAGTGCTTTATTGATGAACCTAACAATTCTGATTCTCATCCCTACAGGTGTTTCCCTGGCCCTTGAGGATGCTGTGGAAGCAGAGTTGAACACCTACCTGCAAACGCCTCCCATTGACAAAGATGATGATCCACTAGCATGGTGGGCAACACACAAAGCAAGCTTCCCACGACTTTCCAAGCTTGCCCGCAAGTATCTATGCATTCCTGCTACAAGCTCCCCTTCTGAGAGGCTTTTCAGTACAAGTGGAAACATTGTCACTTGCCAACGTTCTTGTCTCAAGCCTGCAATGGTGGACAGACTGGTCTTCTTGGCCAAAAATCTGTCAGCTGAGTGAACATACACTATACAGGCATACAGTCAAACTGTCCCATATGCAGACCACAGAGAAGTTTCTGAAACAAAACGGTTCTGGTCTGATATCATTAGATGATATTGTTGTGGAGTTCAATTTAGCTGTTTACATGTTATTTTATGACATAATATTTGTTTTTTTGTAAGTGTTTTTGTAAACCACTTGTAAGTATTTTTCACTCTAAGTTTTTTTGGAAACCCCTCAGGGAGCTGTTGTATAGATGCTCTTAGTTTTATTTTTTATAGTAAAGATGTATTTAGTACTTTGCTGCTATATACAAGTTTTCATTGTTTCATACACACTTGGTGTGTAGCTGCTCTAATTAATATTTTTGCTATGTTTACTGGTCTGTTACAAAAGTTGTGCAATAAAATGTGAAATGGCCTATTGTCTCAGTCATTTAAATTCCCTACTGCAAAATATAGCAAAAAGAATGAATGTGCATTATTGTGCATGCACTTTTTTACTACCCACGCCTTGTTTAATATAACGCAATATATCGCAAAAGATTACATCGCCGCAATGCATGTTTTTGTCAATATCATGCAGGCCTAAGCAGAATAGTCTAAATGCAGGCCTAAGCTGAATGGTCTAAATGCTAGTTTGAGGAACTGAAAGTGTGCATTGCAGCTGACTCAAGTCTATGGAAACTGTCTCCTCTTCAAAGAGTTCCCGTCTAAAGGGACCATACAAGAGAAACAGCTGTGGAAGGATGTGTCTGGCCATGATGAGCTCAAGAGAGACATGAAAAAGCATTGTGGAACAGTGCTGCTATAAGCCCTGCAGTATTTACCAACTGGAGTGCTACTGTGCCTCACTCACTCTCCAGATACTATCACTGCTCTCAGCCAAGTAGAAAGGTATTGAATGCAGTCTGTGGCTGAATACTTGCTGACTATGTCTTACTTCAATCTTCCTTAAGGAAATAAAATGGCTTGACCAATAACTCACTGCTGTCTGCGAGAAAAACTGAAATAGTGTTTTGTTTTTCCAGTGATTGACTCCTTGGACGTAATGACAAAAAAGATTTTCTCCAATAAACTAATTTCTCTTGTATGAATATGTTTTTGTTTTCAAACAACTGGCCTGTTTTTGGGCAACACTCAAAATTACATGCATTTATTTTTCTTATGTACTGTCTGACAAATGTGAAAACACATACAGTGCATCCGGAAAGTATTCACACCCCTTCACTTTCCCCACATTTTATGTTACAGCCTTATTCCAAAATGGATTAAATTCCCTTTTTTTCCTCATCAATCTACACACAATACCCCATAATGACAAAGTGAAAAAGGTTTTGCAGAAATGTTTGCCAATTTATTAAAAACAAAAAACTGAAATATTGCATGTACATAAGTAGTCACACCCTTTGCCATGCCACTCAAAATTGAGCTCAGGCTCATCCTGTTTCCACTGATCATCCTTGAGATGTTTCTGAACCTTGATTGGAGTCCACCTGTAGTTTTAAATTCAATTGATTGGACATGATTTGGAAAGGCACACACCTGTTTATATAAGGTCCCACTGTTGACAGTGCATGTCAGAGCAGAAACCAAGCCATGAAGTCAAAGGAATTGTCTGTGGACCTCCGAAACAGGCTTGTATCGAGGCACAGATCTGGGGAAGGGTACAAAAAAATGTCTACAGCTTTGAAGGTCCCGAAAAGCACAGTGGTCTCCATCATTCGTAAATGAAAGAAGTTTGGATCCACCAGGACTCTTCCTAGAGCTGGCCACCCAGCCAAACTGAGCAATCGGAGGAGAAGGGCCTTGGTCAGGGAGGTGACCAAGAACCCGATGGTCACTCTGACAGAGCTCCAGCGTTCCTCTGTGGAGATGGGAGAACCTTCCAGAAGGACAATCATCTCTGCAGAAATCCACCAATCAGGCCTTTATGGTAGACTGGCCAGATGGAAGCCTCTGCTCAGTAAAAGGCATATGACAGCCCACTTGGAGTTTGCCAGAAAGCACCTAAAGGACTCTCAGACCATGAGAAACAAGATTCTCTGGTCTGATGAAACCAAGATTGAACTCTTTGGCCTGAATGCCAAATGTCACATCTGGAGGAAATAAGGCACCTCTCATCACCTTGCTAATACCATCCCTACAGTGAAGCATGGTGGTGGCAGCATCATGCTGTGGGGATGTTTTTCAGCGGCAGGAACTGGGAGACTAGTCAGGATCGAGGGAAAGAAGAATGGAGCAAAGTACAGAGATATCCTTGATGAAAACCTGCTCCAGAGTGCTCAGGACCTCAGACTGGGGCGAAGGTTTACCTTTCAACACGACAACGACCCTAAGCACACAGCCAAGACAACGAAGGAGAGGCTTTGGGACAAGTCTGTGAATGTCCTTGAGTGCCCCAGCCAGAGCCCAGACTTGAACCCCATTGAACATCTCTGGAAAAACCCGAAAATAGCCATGCAGCGACGCTCCCCATCTAACCTTATAGAGCTCGAGATGATCTGCAGAGAAGAATGGGAGAAATACCCCAAATATAGGTGTGCCAAGCTTGTAGCTTCATACCCAAGAAGACTTGAGGCTATAATCGCTGCCAAGGGCACCTCAACCAAGTATTGAGTAAAGGGTGTAAATACTTATGTACATGCAATATTTCAGTTTTTTATTTTTAATAAATTTTCAAAAATTTCTACAAAACCTTTTTCACTCTGTCATTATGGGGTACTGTATGTAGATTGATGAGGGAAAAAAGGAATGTAATCCATTTTGGAATAAGGCTGTAACATAACAAAATGTGGGGAAAGTGAAGGGGTGTGACTACTTTCCGGATGCACTGTATGCATGTGAGCCCATACAAATACACACACAGCCTCTGCCTGTTTCCAAAGGTGCATCCACAAGTAAACACACAGGCAAATACATTTATACACATGAACTTGCCAGGTGCAGTGTTTCACGGGCCAGCTTTTGGACCAACGAAATGTTCCGAAAATTTTCCTCAAACACAAATTTTTCAAGCAAATGACAATGACTCACTAAAACATCATAGAAACGATGCAACTATATTCCTTCTTAGTGAGGACTTATGATAACTTGACAAAATTAAATATAATATCAGTCATGATTTTCTCTATATCACTAAAGTGTTGTATTTTAGGCCGACAAAACTGCAAACCTGTCATCAGTCAAGTTTGCTTTGCTGGGTGATTGACAGTCTTTATGCTACGCAAGAATGGAGATGCAATCGGTTCATATCTCACATTTGTAATATTAAATAATAAAGTTTTTAAAAGGGTTAAAGGGTTGTGTTGGGAGAGTATCATTGTATATAATGTGCAACAAAAATGTGCAGGAAGGTGCTAGACAAAGTAAATTATGACTAGGGCTACAAGATATGGCCTATACATAGTGCAATTTTTAGGCTATATCGCGATACTCGATACGTATCTCAATATTTTGAAACAATACCATGATGTAAATGCCCTCCCAAAACCAGATGCACCCCAACATGGAACCCAACAGAGCGTCTATGCCACATGGCGACTATGGATAAACATCGAGCTCCAGCTCACCGAAGAAAAGCTGATTTGCTGCAATTTCTAAAGACGCCATAAGCAAAAATTCCTATCACGTTTTTCAAATTTTTTTTTTAAAAACATTAGAGGACAACAGCATGGAACATGATGTGGCTGAACCTTCTTATCGTTTATGAGCTATACTTTACTAGCTACTTCGCTGCCGTGTTGGAAGCGGCAGACAGTGGCCACTGAGCCTGACGCTTCACGACGGCCCGCGGATCCCTGATACATCCAGTAGAAAAAATAAATTGTTGGTGTCTATTTTTAAGCTGAGCTGCACTCGATACCATCTTGTCATGAATTTTTGTTTATACATAAGTTTTAACACTTTATATCATAACATGCATTATTTCATGTTTTTCATAAAGGCCCTCATAAGCACAAGGCAATATTTCATTAATTTTTTGCATACT
This sequence comes from Lampris incognitus, assembly GCF_029633865.1. Classification (NCBI taxonomy): domain Eukaryota; kingdom Metazoa; phylum Chordata; class Actinopteri; order Lampriformes; family Lampridae; genus Lampris; species Lampris incognitus. The sequence continues at coordinate 35,527,040 of NC_079227.1, read as the reverse complement.
CTTAGCCCATGTGTGCAATTTAAATTTGTCCCATTTCAGGATTAAGGAGTATTCAGGAATTCAAAGCTTGTGGCCACGTCTGCTGAAGACAACCTATTTACACTAGCATTGGCTATATCTCTATGCAGCCCTGTGCAGAAGTGTCAAGAGAAGTTTTCTGAGGGAAAAAAAAACCGGGTAACACAGAGGACAGTGAGGCATGAGTACAAGGCCGATTCATGCATATCAAAGCATTTTAAAACTTTTTATCAGTGGGATGCCAGAGCCTTTTGCTTGAGGTTCAACAAAGAGTATGTTAGACAAAAAAACAAAAACAAAAAAAACACCCTAAATAATTCATTAAGTCACTGCTCCATTGCTTTTTCTTTCAATGACTTGACTTTCTTCTTCTGAAATGATACCACAAAATGGTAGACAATTTAGGGCTTTCAGCCTTAAATGGGCAATAGGGGGAGTATTGTGCTTAGTGGGAGATGATGAAGATCTGGTTTGAGTTTGTGTAACAAGAGTGAGTCCGGGCTGTATATTTGGCATATGTTTTATTTACGATGTAATTTGTGTAAACCCAACATCCATTGCATGTCTGTCCCTCTTGAGAGACAACCCTCCTCTGTTGCTCCCTCTTTTTCATAAAGTCATGCTTTTTGTTCTGAAATGGCATTAGTCCCTCTTAAATAAATTTTTTTAGAAAAGGGCTGAACTGAGATGCCTCTCGCTGAGACCTGCGGGAAGGCGTGGTGGACATCCAACTGCGCCCACATTCAAGTGTTCGTCACCATTACGTCACTTCCTACTTGCGAAAACTGCCAGTTGTAGCGAGCGGCGGGCTTTTCAAAAATCAAAATCAAGAAGTCGAGAAGAAGTCAAGAAGTCGAGACGTTCTACCATGGTGGTAAGTGAAAATCCACCGTTGTAATATAATAACGATACTTTTCGAATTCGCCTTTTCATTGACAAAAATATTCCCCCTACGAGCGCGAGGGGCCTCACGTCACCAGTCTTCTTTGGGAAGGTACCGCTACCCGATTGGTTCGTGAAGTGCTCGTGCAGCGAGTGCTAGTGCTGAATAAAAGCAATTGATGGAGGAGCGCGTGGGGCTGAGCATTCCATGGGGCTGAGGGAAGACGACTCTTTGGACTAACGTTAGCTGACTGATGCCTGCCTGACTGAATTTGGGGAGCGTTTCAATCATTTCAATATTTTCTGATGTATAACGTTACTCATGAGCTCTGTTGACATAGCCTAGTCCTACATGATTTCAGGTAGCTAATCTATCACTAGCTAGAGATTTAATAAAGAAATCCACGTGTCATCGACGCATACGTTAGCTATATTCCACACAGACGGGTGGAGAGACTTGCATCTTGTGGAAAATTGTTAGCTAGCTAGCTAGTTAGTAGGGTAACGTTAGCTAACGTTAGCTTACACCGTATACGCAGCAGAATAGGTTGTATAGCTAACGTTATCCCACAAAAAGAAACACGAACGTTAACTGTTGGCTAATTCTCAAAATCTCTAAAACCCATTTCAGGACGTGTGGACTGAGGAACTGGTGCGGTGGGAGGCTGAGGTAAAGTTAACACTAACTAGCTAATATTAGCTAGCTTTTTGTGTTCTAAGTTAGCTACCTCAAATTGTAGAATCTGAGTCAACAAATTAGCTAACGTTACGTTAGCGAACGTTAACAATATCATAATTTCACTGTCCTATGTGTATGTGTCACAGGACAGGCTTATATCAAAGAACTGGACTGTAACCGTCGATTTGAGTGGCGCAAGCCTGGGGGGCTCTCTAGTGCCTGGCTGTTCCAGGATCACGCTAAAGCGCAGGCGAGCGTAGCGAAATACATCTTGTAAGTTTACATTCAAAGAGTTATGTTGAGTAATGTTAGTCAATGGAAGGGACGTAATGTTACTTATTAACCTACTATATTGTAACTGTAAATACCGGATACCTTTTAATCTGAAATCCAACTATGTATGTAGGCCTAACGTTGTGTGTAAAACAAATTTCAATTTTACTCTGTGGGTTAGGGTAACATTAGATCTATAGTCTAAGTTACTTATCTGAACTTGTAAAACATTCTTTTCCAGTCTGTTTACACATCTGATTTCAAGTGGACAGATATCTGTATAACATGTAACGTCAGATCCAAGCGTGAACAACCACCACTTATCAATTAAGCTAGAAGTTAACCCTACTAACGTTAACATTGTTTTTCCAGAATGAGTGTGTTAGGAGAGAAGGATGCTCTTCTTGTAAAACAAGTGGATGCAGGCATCAAATGCAGCTGGAAATGGTCGTGGCTTAAACTAGAAGGGAAAATAAGAGTGAAAGAACAAGAGCTCTCATTCCATCTGTCAGATGTGTTCCGGAAGATCAATAAACAAGGATTCGCATGGTGCATTCTCTGCCAAAAAGATATAAACTATGCAAAAAAGGGCAGCCCTGCACTGCAGGCACACTGTCAAACAGAAGTCCATAAAAAGAAGGTGCAGGTAATAGCTTCAACACACAGTGTAGCCACCTTTCTTCCAAGCGAGAGAGAGACAGCATCAACAAGCAAGGGGCCTGCAAGCCAGGGACCAAAAATAATCAGGCAGCAGTGTCAGGGAAAGATACCGCATAGCAAATGCAGAGGTAGGTGTAAGCCTGTTAGTCAGCACAGGCAGCATCACCATTTAGGCATAGCATACACTACGAGCTCAGGTCACTGGCAGCATCATCACTTAAACATGGAGTACACTAGCTTTACACTAATTACATAATTTGTGTTCTAGGTAATGGTTTTTGGAGTGATGGCAGAGCATTCCCTCCCATTTGCTATTGCGCCAGTAATTGTGGAGCTCGCCCAGACTCTTGCCTTGGACAAAGTGGGTTTGCAGGGAATGAAGCTGTCGAGAACAGCAGCATCATATAAGATGGTCCATGGTCTAGGTATTTATTTTAAAAAAATATTCTTTTAGCACATCATAGGAGCCAGCAGCCAACATTTACTTTATATTGTACTTGTTGGAATATGCATGTGATGATGTGACAAATAAATCTGTCTGACTTTGTGTAGGGCGGACCTACTCTGAAAGGACCTTCTCTAACCTGAGGAGATTTCCCTTTTCTTTAAATCTGGATGAGAGTACATCAAACAACAAAAAGGTTGGGCTCATATTTTACTATATTGAAATCCTTCTGTTTTTGCTTGAGTGTGTGGCCTGTCAAAATGTTGCATGGCAAATAAACCTTTTGGTCTTGAAGGTCCTCTCCATGCTCATCTGCTACTTCCATGCTGACTTGAGGAAGGTGATGGTGGAACATTTGGGGTCCGTGGAGGTTGTGAAAGTGACCGCTGCCACCTTGGAGAGGGTGCTCTGCGACTTCTTCGAGCAAAATAACATCCCTTGGAGAACTCTCGTGAGCATGCTGATGGATTCATGCTCTGTCATGAGGAGCAGCAAGACCGGCCTTGAGACGAGAATCCACCAGTACTGTCCAACCCTGCTCGACATCGATGGAGACTCCTGTCACCATATCCACAACGCAGCGAAGAAGTTTGCAGAGCACTTTGACCACTACCTGGAGCAGCTGTTCAGTGATCTCCAAATAGACCATCAGTGGTATCCAGACCAGGTAAACAAATGCCAAGCACATTTGAGACTACAGCGCTTTGGCGCACTCTGTAGGGCACTCACAGTAGCGCACTCCACCTGTTTGAAGTTGGTATGACCTATATTTGTCAGCTCTAGGCCATGGTTGGCCCCACTGTACCGTGGTAAAAACAATGGAATGTGTTGAATGTCTGTTTTTTTCAAAATCTATTTCATAATCTTTCTTTTGTCAGGTGATGTACCTCAAGGAGGTATGTCTCATCCTCAATATCCCCGCCTCCAGCCCTCAAAGGGGCTTTGTACCTCATAGTCCATGGGCCAGACGATATTTCGGTACACTCAAGGTGGCAAAACGTACTTATAATTTTTGAAAGGATCCATGTCTGTAGATGATATTTTGGTATGATAACCATTCCTGAGTGGCAGCTGTATCAGTTATCAGCTCATGAAGTTAACCACCCGCTAAACTAAATTGCATTTTAGACGCTGGTGCATATCCTGGTTTAGCCTCATGGTCAGGACATTTTTCAATGTTCTATAATATTGTCTTTGGTATCATTTTAAAGGGGACCTTCTTAGCTTTCATTCAAGCCCTGTTGTGGATATTTCTCACAAATATAGAGGTCACTTGAGCTCTTCAACCCGTCAATAACACACATCTTTCTGCAATTTTCGCCTAAACTATATACTTTCTTTTAGCCCTGTGGCATCTAGGAATATCAGGGACACAAAACACAAAAACCGGAATACTCACAGTACTGTAAAGATTCAGGAAATGTATAATATACCCATACTATTTCATTGTGTGAGGTGATTGTGAGCCTTAAATGAGAACTAGACCAAAGTCAGTTAGGTCACAAACTGGTCTCTATACATTTGTTTAAATACACAATCAAAATACATGATAAAAAGGAATACCATAGTGAGGTAATGAACTATTTTAATATCTTAAACAACATTGACATTTACATATACTTAGTCAATGATACATGTAATCCCATATCATTAGTAGGTATATGTAATGGTAATGGGTAGGGTAATAGGTATATGTGAATATGGTTACATTATTGTTATCAAGCTCTGGGTAACCAAGTCCAGAATCAACATCCTGTGCATCAATAGACTACTACCACAGTAATACCATCAGAATCATCACACTGTCATTCATCAAACTGCTCGTTTCTCTCATCATCTGACTCCCCAAGTTCAAAGTCCAGTTCTGGACCATCCTGCTGTTTTTGGTTACTGCAGGTCTGTAACCTGCACATGTCTGTGCATGGAAGTCCATTTGACAGGCACATGCAGCTTGGCATTTTGCATGAATGCACACACTTGCATGTTAGCATTTCCAAGACCACATCTGGTGGAGGTGGGGAGCGCATCCAGTAAATGGCCAGCTTGCCTTCATCTTCTGTCCATCCATACTCAGTAGGGCTTGGCACCACAGGGTTAGCCTGCAGACAGCACTTCCATATTGCTGCCTGATAGTTGGCTCGTTGAACATGCATAAAGAGACAGTCTCTACATGGTGGCAGCTGGCTGGACTCAACCTCTCCCCTTTTGGTGCAGAAAAGCTGGTAACGCAGTTTGTTCACCTCAGCAGTGCTGCTATTAGCAACATACATCCGACAGGTGAACTGCTCAATTTTCTGGAACAGCTCATCACTCACATTCCATGTCTGTCCCAGTTGACTAAAAGTCTCTTGGCAGGAAGTGTGCTTTCTCACTATCTTCAGGGCATTCAGCTTCCCTCGACCAGCGAATGCACTGACAGTGTCGCAGCCTGTGAAGGCATGTAAGCCAATTAGGCTGTCACAGATGCTGTCTCCAAGTGAACTTGCCAGTTTGGTGATGTCGACAAACCGTGTGCGGTTCTGAGTCCCACACTTCTGGTAGATGGGACAGGTGATGTCCTTCTGGAAGCCAAGACAAAGCACCATGACATCAGTATCCTCAGCTGTGATGATAACTGACTTTGAGCCCGCATTTGCTGCATGCAATGCATGCAGGAGCAGACGGGTGTCAGCTTCTTCATGTGTGGAGTGCAGTTCTGCTGCTTCCTCACACCCATCTTCTGTCAACTTGTAGCAGGTTTCCTCACAGGTCATGTACAACACGTTGCCATACAGCATAGCTCTGTATCGTGGGAGTTTCCACTCTTCCACCAGAAACTTGATGAGACTGGTCTTGTTAGAGGAACTGCACAGAAATTTTCTCCACTGCTGGACGTGGTGTCCCCCTGCAAGATTCTTGTACTGGAGAGTGATGTCTCCACCCCGGTTCAGTCGTTCAGCATCTTTGATCGAAGTCTGGTGATAGACATCAAAAACAACATCAATCCTCCCACTCTGTGCTCCCTCATGGAGGACCTGGGTCAAGGCTGACTCTGCCACCTGTGCAAAAGTTTTGTTGTTGCCATTCATTTTTTGGACCAGGCTCATCCCATCAATGATGAAAGTAGATGGGATTGGGATGTCTTCTGCAGGAGATACATTCTTTTCAAGCTCTCTGGCAAGTGCAGCCTTGTTTGTTTTTCGTAAGGACCCATCAGCATTTGCCAGTGTCCATGGTAGTGGGCCCAATGGGTAGGCAAGGACATCCTTCAGATTCGCCTTCCTGCTTTCAGCCACCAGGATCATGTGACTGAAAAGGTTTCTATCTGCCTTCAGAACCACATCCTGTGCTTTCTTTCCATGAGCTTGTTTTGTGCTGACATTGGAGAATGTTTTCAGACTTTGCTTGGTCATCTTGTCGTGGAATTTCACAGGTGGTGGGTCTGCATCTAACCTTGTTTGCTGGAATGCTTGGTAGGCCTCTTCTCCTCTCTCAAGAGCTCTCAAGAGATCTATGGTCACATCAGGTGGAGCCATGTTGCCAGTGGAGAGGCTAACCAAATCAATCTCATCAGGGGACATAGGATTGAGCCAGTTATTCTCCATAAGGTCCATGAGAGACTGGACATCTGCTTCATCTCTCTTGATCCTTGGACTCTGTAGATCTGGATGGGACCATTTGCACCTGCCTTGACCTGTCAGGTCTCTCAGCTGTCTGAGGTACATGCTTCTATACTCAGCTGTGAGATAATATTTGGTCACAGCTCCTGGCTTCAAGCTGAATCCCTTTGTCCCTCCAGCTGTTTGGGTGTCTTTGTTCACCGTTTCTTCTATAGCTTGGTCAACAGGGATTCGGCCAAAGGGATTGGTGGAGCCCAGTTGGACTGAGAAGCCTCCTTCCATGAATTCTGTGTACACATCTGGGTGTGTGATGGGCAGCTCAGACATCTGGGCGTAGTAGTAGGGGAGGTAGCGTGCATAATTCATCCTGTCATAAGCAAAGCACCATGGGATCATTGCTCGAATGCTAGCCAAGTGTAGCATCCAGTCTCCCTCTCTGGATGCTCGGATGAGCCCCAACAACATTTCAACCATGTCCAAATAGGACATCCAGAAGTTCGAGAGGCTGCCGTTTCCACCTCTAAGGAACTCACGGTAGACTTCAAATAGATCCATGATGCGTGTACAAGAGCTGTTCTCGAGGACCTCCTTCAAAGCATGTTGTGAGACTTCTTTCCCAAGGCTGTCAATGGTCTTCAGCGTCTCATTCAGGTGAACCATGTCATTCCTGTGAGTTTCTTCCAACCAGGACAGGAAACCATTCAAGGTCAGTCGCATGAGAGCCTCATACAGGAGCTTGTGTAGTCGCACTGCCCTGTTGTACTTGCGGCCATCCATAACACCAGCAATTGAGCCTTCTGCAATCATGCCAGACTCAATGCCGAGGTCTTTGAGTCCAGCATCTTGGAAACGCTTTCCTATTATTGCCAGCAGTGTGCAGATGGTGTGGAATACCCCAAGCCTAACGATGATATCATGGAACTTGTCATGGCGTTTCCATGTGATCTCGACAGCCTTCGCATACAGGGCTTGGTCAAAGACACAGACAATCTTCCTCAGGCCTAAGCACTGCATGATGCTCAGTGACTGGTTAAGCACCTCGTTGACAGTAGACATTTGTGTCGCTGGAGCATTGATGGTAGGCAGATAGCCTATATTGTCGGGGATGACCGTCATCTCTCCTCGAGTCAGGATGTTGAAGCCTGTCCAGCTGCTGACTGACTGTTCTTCTTGTTGTGACATGCGTGCTAGGACCCAAAGAAGGTTTTTCTCTCTGGCAAGCTTAGTATTGGCTGCAGTATCGGCATCTGACTTTTTGCTTTGTGGTGGTCCTACCCGTTGTCCAGCATTGTAAGTTGGTAACATTGGTGGGGGTCCATCAATGCTTCTCTTCTTTGTTTTGGGAACAGTGGGCATGGGTTGGACAGGAAGTGGGTTGACTGGCTTTGCTTGCACAGCAATCCCATTGACTCTGTGAGATGTTCCCTCACCACTGACAGTTTCTTCAAGACGGTCGATATTGTCCCAGGCTAAAGTTGTGAATATGCCAGGATGGATGTTAGCTGGAAGGGCAATGCCACTCCCTGATGATGAGAGTTTCTGGAGACACAGGGCAGTGTTGATCTCTTCCATCTGTGAATAGGACACACTGTGACCAAGTCGGTTGAGGATGTTTATCAACTCTACATTTCCTGTCAACGATTTGACACTGAATGGCAGAACAATGTGCTTGGAAGGCTTCGTATTTCCACATGTCACTGCATATACTATGTCATGGCCAAATGACTGCAGAAGGCACTGCACTCTCTGGGATGCATGATCAGGATCATTTGAGCCTGTGAGTAGAGAGTACAGGAAGATAATGAGCGACTCTGGAATGGTAGGACATTCTGCTTCTGGTTTGACTTCAGGCGGCCAGGTTTGAGGAACATCTTGACTTTTAATGTCTGCTCTCAATTTGATGGCTGCTTTGGCTATAACATCTTGTGCACTGACACTTTTCAGGGTCTGCAGCTCCCTTTTGAGAGACTGATTTTCTTTGGAAAGTTCCCTCATGGACAAGTTATCGGGATAGAGGAGGAATTTTCCTTTCTCATCAGGGAATATCTGCAAGGCTCCAGCAAACTCAGTCTCCAGGTTTCGCCTTATGTGCTTCTTGGTTGATTCCTTGACTTGGGCAATGCCTTGGGAGTTCATTGAATGCTACCAGTCTAGAAGAGAGATCAGTCATTGTCATCACTTGAGGATTGCCAAAAAGCTCCATCCTGATGAAGAGGAACAGCTCATTGTATGCCTTATTCACAGCAGCTTCATACTGGGCTGCAGCATCATCATCTTCATTGCTGGCAACCTCTCCTTTGGAAACCTCTTCTTTGGTGTAAAGTCTATAGCATGACCTGTGGTAGTGCCCTTCAGCTGCTACAAGGTCTCTACTCACAATGGCAAGGATTCTGCTGTCCCTTTTCTTTGTGGCTGCACTCCTGATCTTTGCATCAGCTCGCAGTTCTCGACACTGCACCAGTACTTCTCTCGTATTCTGTCTCTTGGAATATTTGCTGTTTTTCTGACAAAATATGCACTCTGCATCATAAGTCCTAGATGTACTTGGAGCATGTCGAGCTACTCTCTTAGATTGTTTTTCTTCAGCAGAGACACAACTTTTCTTTTGCAAGGAGGCCATCAAGAATTTGCTTCATAGTGAAGATACTGCGACACTTTCTGTGGTAGTAGATTGCTGGAATCTGTCCCTCAGGAATGTCTTTTGCCAGTTTCAAAACGGGTGCATGATTTCGTATCTGAGCTGCCCTGAGCAGAGTTCTCCATGAGTCGACACTTTGTAGTGAAACCAGCTTATCTGTATCATCAGAACAGTGGATAATGCACTCCACCCGTGGGCGCTTTGGTATTGGGTAAAAACTTGCTTGTTCACCAGTGGCCATATTCAGTCAGTTTTCACCTGCCACATACAAACAAATACATGTAACTTAGGCGTATGAACACTACTAAAACAAAGTTTACTTTGCTTCACCAGCGTCATATTACCATTATTTATCTTACATAGCCACAAATAGATACATTACCTAGTTGCTATGCAACAGCTGTATTTTGTCCACATGAGGCCGCTAAAATCAACACAAGATGAAAGTTCCTCGTAGCCACTTTAACTAATCATATTAACATATACATTAAAAGAACATGCTAACATTATGGGAAATTAGCTTACAATCTTCTCCAGAGTGAGACAAGAAGATAGATACCAGTTTCCTCTATATGTGTTTAGTAGAAAGCTATCTGGCTGCACGTTAGCCTAGCTTAGCACAATGAATGGAAGTACACAGTACTGGTTATCCTTGGTTGTTGGCCAACTAAGAACTGTCCCAGAGTTTAAGCTAGGCTAATCAGTACCAGGGGTGTTGAAATGCTATATTTGTAAAAATCTGGGCAAATACACAATCGTGAGAGGCACAGAAACAGGTTTCCTGAAAGAAAAATGAAATAGCTGCTCATTTGGAAAGGTTATCATGTATTATTTTACTTCTGTTAGTGTACCAAATAAAATGGCACCAGTGAAGTTGTGTCACCTTGGGTGATATCGATATCTGGTCTGACCCATGGACTAACTGGCTTTGGTCTAGTTAGTTTCTTAGTAATAATGCCCTTCTAATTTAAGGTTCACAATCACCTCACACAATGAAATAGTATGGGTATATTATACATTTCCTGAATCTTACAGTCCTGTGAGTATTCCAGTTTTTGTGTTTTGTGTCCCTGATATTCCTAGATGCCACAGGGCTAAAAGAAAGTATATAGTTTAGGCGAACATTGCAGAAAGATGTGTGTTATTGACGGGTTGAAGAGCTCAAGTGACCTCTATATTTGTGAGAAATATCCACAACAGGGCTTGAATGAAAGCTAAGAAGGTCCCCTTTAAAATGATACCAAAGACAATATTATAGAACATTGAAAAATGTCCTGACCATGAGGCTAAACCAGGATATGCACCAGCATCTAAAATGCAATTTACTTTAGGGGGTGGTTAACTTCATGAGCTGATAACTGTGATACAGCTGCCACTCAGGAATGGTTATCATACCAACATATCATCTACAGACATGGATCCTTTCAAAAATTATAAGTAAGTTTTGCCACCGTGAGTGTACCGAAATAGGAAATTTTGGGCTCTGGCCCATGGACTATCATCGTTGGCTGTCTGCTTATGATGCCAGCATGGCGACCCATGCCATAATGCCAGCGTACAAGATCCTCTACTTTGGCTACCTCTCCACTGCAGACAAGGAGCTATACAGAGAGCCCTTGGAACTGATTTATACAAAGTACAGTGTTAATCAGGCGGCAAGAGCCAGAATCAAGACGATGCATGAGGAACTCAACCGGAAAGGTGATAAGTCTTGATGTTACAATTCCTTACAATAATTAACACTTTTACCTGTTGTCTGGTAATTCAGAATGAAGTTACTAATGATTAGGAATATTTACTTTATTTACGCTTGCATTAATTAATCTTTTTTCACGGGCATGACTCTGCAAGGCCGTGAGAGAAAAAGGAGGGTCTGTCGGAAGCTGTGGCATGAGGAGACAACAACAGTAATACGGCTCAGCATCTACATGGGTGTGCTGGCTCTTCTGAAGAGGTATGTAATGGTTTTCCAGGTGGGTGTTTCCTGTGTTTGAAATTACTGCAATTGTTGACTGCACCTGCATGCACATCCAATGGTGGCGATCAATTTCATAAGAATTTGTTTTACATACACAGGGTAGCCAGACCTTGGTTCATAAACTCCATGACCGGCAGCTTGAGCTGTTCCTGGCTTGCTTCGTGAAGGCCAAACACATTACTCAGGTAATGGAATGATGATGATCACTCTTTCCATGGGTTTTTACTTAAAGCTGAGAATTGCCTTAAACTCTTAACTCCATATTACACCCACTCCGCCTACACTAGTATATTGTTTTATCGCTATTTTTAATTTTCTGTTGTCTGTACTCTGTTGATTGTTTCTTGTTTTTGTAAAGCAACCCTTGGGTCTTAGGGAAGGCACTATATAAATTACGTATTATTACCCCATAATAACTTATTATCCCATTAATTACGCCCATGACTCAGCTGTCTCCCAGGGCTCTGGGAGAGATGGTGCTGGAGGATGCCATGCTGCTGCCCTCCAAGGACATTTACGTGGGACAGGAGGCTGACACATTCAGGAGCCAGAATCCCAATCATGCCATTAGTACCCTGCATAACCTGCATGACCTTTTTTCTCAATATACACACACACACACATACACACACACACACCTGGCAGTAATGGTCAATTTTGTTTCAGCTGCTGATACTATTCCTGGCGGATGTGAGGAAGGCCTACACCACCACTGCAGTGTACCTCCAGAAGAAGCTCCCCTTGGCCAGTCCAACTCTGATGGCCCTGTCTTCTCTGGACCCACTTCTGAGAGGGCACTCACAGGCAACCACCCAGCTGAAGAGGTAAGAATAAAATTGAAAGGTGTTTGCCATATAACCGGGTACATTTGCATTTTTATTTCCTCATGTCCTTACAGTGACTTCAGATTCTCATCTATTTCTTGGCAGGTTGAGTGGTATGCTGGGGCACCTCTTGCCAGCAGACCAGGACATCCAGAAAGAGCTCCTGCGGTTCAATGTTGATCTGAGCCTTCCTAGTTTTAAGGAGGGAGAGAGCATGGTGGACTGGTGGGGTCATGTCTTTGACAAGCCAGACAAGTACCCCACCCTCAGTGTGATGGTTAAATGCTGCCTCTCCATCTTTCATGGACCAAGAGTAGAGTCCTCTTTCAGTTTGATGAATGACGTAATTGACCAAAGAAGTGGCAACATGAATGTATCAACATTTAATGCAATCCAGACGATCAAGTACACCCTGCAGTCCAGGGAGAAGACAGCCGTGGAGCTCTTCAGAAGGGAGGACGTGAAGTTTGGGTAGGTGGACCGAACTCTATACAAAAACATCAACACTGCAGCAGCCATATACAAACGCCAGCAGAAGAAAAATCAGAAAGAAAAGCAGCAGCAGCAGAGCAAGTATGGCTCCCAAGCAGCTGGCAGTGCTCAGCAGACCAAAGGCAGACAGCTGAAGAAGAGAAGAGGGCAAGGCCACGGCAGTCATGCCTGCACAAATATATTACAAAGTGGTATTTGTTTGAGACGGACCGGGGGCTATTTCGGAAGACCCGAAGTATGGATGATGACGTCACACATTTCCCTTGTGATGTGGAAGGTGCAGCTGAAGATGAAGGTGCCCATTACCCACCAGAGGGACAAACCCTTGGAAGAATGGTGCAATACCTTTATTTCAAAAAGAGAACGCCTGCAGTTATAGACCCTGATATAGTCAAAATCACTCAATTTCCCTCAGCACACATTCCAACTGAAACACTTTGCACAGAATGTTCCGAGACTACTGTTCTGAGCGAACCAGTACTAATTACCGCAAAGGGCAAAATTGTTAGTGACTGATGTGATAGGTTTGTTTTTTTTTCATGTAAATCTACCACTTATTCACTGTCATTTGTAGTGCTTGACATATATCAGACAGTACATAAATTTGAAGGTCAATGTTTATGTAATCATTCCTGGAATTTCCCTTCATCAGGAATTTCACTGTACAGTAAATGGTGCAATAGGTGTGGCCTAGTGTACGGATACCAGGAATGGTCTGATGGTGTCCATAATTTTGATGACCATACACTGCTGTCCCTGCACCTGTGTCATTTCTTGTGAAATAGTGTTCAGGTAGGTAGGAACAATCATTTCTTTCCAAATTCTCTAATTGACTTAGACTGTGAAATTAAGTGAGCATAGACTGAAGACATGGTCTGCTCATGTGTATTGCAACGACTGGTTGAATGTGTCTTGTAATAAGCTGACTAGGTGAAATACAATAGCCACATTGATTTTGCAGACTCACCAGACTGTAGGTAGTGCCATCGATGTGCTGGAGAAAACCTGGTAAAACTTACCCAGCAAAGCATACAATTCTGCAGGCTTACTTGAGCCTTGAAGCTCTCTGTGACCACAGCTATACCTATGCGTGTGTGTCATGTGGGTATCATCCCGTCTCTTTGGTTATGGATCTTTACAAGAAGGGAGTGTTTAGTATGCCTGGTAAGTCTATATATGAATAACTTCTCATTTCTTTGTTTGAAGTACCACCTGTGCAGATCTTGGGAGTTTTAGTGTAACTCTTTTTTTTAGTGAGCAGTATTGAGGAGCCACCAGAGGACTTTGATGGCCAGGTGAATGTAGAGAACTTCTGGGAGAAAGTATCAATGGAAATGATTTCCCGTGGTTTGGTGCCTAGTGAGTATGCAGGCAATCAATGCCCCGTTTATTCCAGAATGACAGCATTTTGGTGTTATTTTTATTTCATGTTTTAATGGAATGAGATCATATACAGTGCCGCTTGAAAGTTTGTGAACCCTCCAGACATGGTCACTGTTTTTGTAAAAAACATTAAAATAAGCTTATTACACATACATCCAAATCCCAATTTGTAAAGCACATCTTCCAAATAATGGACACACACACAAAAAGAGATATATTTTCATTATTTAATTCAACAAAGGTAGTTTATTTCACAAAAACTGAAAATTTAACATGTGCAAAAGTACGTGAACCCTTGTATTAGTAGCTTGTGGCTCCTCCTTTTGCAGCCATTACTTCAACCAAACGTCTTCTGTAACCACTAACAAGTCTCTCGCATCTGCTTATGGGGATTTTTGCCCACTCCTCCTTGCAGAACTCAGCCAGTTGAGAGAGGTTGGAGGGACATCTGGTATGTACCAACTTCTTCAGGTCTCGCCACAACATTTCAATTGGATTAAGATCCGGACTTTGACTGGGCCTATCCAGAGTATGAATCCTCTTTCTCTGAAGCTACTCCTTTGTAGTTTTTCTGGAATGCTTTGGGTAATTGTCTTGTTGCATAATCCATTTTCGTCCCAGCTTCAACTCCCTGACTGATGGCAGGAGATTCTGGTCAAGAATTTGTTGATATGCCGGGGAATCCATGGTTCCTTGGATAATATGGAGTTGTCCAGGTCCAGAAGCAGAAAAGCAGCCCCAGACCTTCACATTTCCACCACCATGCTTCACTGTTGGGAGGAGGTTCTTTTCTTCATATGCAGTGTTGGCTTTTCTCCAAACATGTTGGTTTTGATTGTGACCAAATAATTCTATTTTGGACTCGTCTGTCCAGAGAATGGACTTCCAGATGGCCTCTGGTTTGTCCAAGTGCTCTCTGGCAAAGTTGAAATAGGCAGCTTTGTTCTTTTTTGAGAGCAGAGGCTTCCTTCTAGCAACCCTCCCATGAATGTCATGGCTATTCAATTTTTGTCTGATTGTAGACGCATTCACATTTGTCCCAGATGCTACCAGAGGTCTGCAACTCTCTAGAGGTGACGTGTGGGTTGGCCTTTACCTGATTTTATTATTTTTCAGGTGCTTCTGGGTGATAGTTTTGATGGGCGTCCACTTCTAGGCAGAGTTGCTGTCATGTTGAAGGCCCTCCATTTGTAAATTATTTGTCTTACAGTGGATGGATGGAGCTGGAATCTTTTGGAGATGGTCTTATATCTCTCCCCAGACTGATGAGCTATCACTACCCTCTTCTTCATGTCCTCGCATATCTCCTTTGCTCTCGGCATTGTTGATTTGTATGGGACCACAGTGGTTTGGTTGGTTTCTTCTCTCTTTTAATTAGTGCAGGCCAAACCCTTTCCCAAGGATGTCTCATTTCATTGGTCTGCTTAAATGATTAATTAAGCACCCAAATGTGTTTCACCCGAGTCTGTTACCTGTTTGACTTAACCAATGCAGCTGGGGGTTCACTTACTTATGCACATACACTAATTCCATGTAGTGTTTGGGCTATTTAAACAAGTCCCACTAAACAAGTACATGCAACTGATAAACATATATCTGACATTTCATACATAAAAACTGGTGATGATAGAATAAGAAAATCATGGTAAAACAACAGAAAAATCTAAACTGCTCAAGGGGTTCACATACTTTCAAGCAGCACTGTATTTATGTCCTTACATGTTGTTTACATTTTTCTGTTTTCAAGACAACAAGGTGAATCCATTCATTGTCAGGCCGAGTTACCATACCTGGGCTCCATGGATCGGGCCTTACACAGGTGGGAATCTTATTCCTAACACTGAATACCAAAAGGTGCATTCCCCGCATAGTGCCAAAGAGGAATCGGAGTTGAGTGTTACCGAGGACCGACTGACAAGACGAGCTTCTCAAGTTCAAGGTATTCAACCAGCAGATGCAATATTTATTTGTTAGTATTGCTGAATTATACTGTTCGCTGCGCCTTTTTTGCATTAAACAAATGTCAATGTTCATTACAGATGGAATCTGTGCGTGCCTTGTGTGGTCAGTGTGGCGTCGACCCCAAGGGCTCACGGATGGACTTAATCACCAGACTACAAAGTGAAATGAAAAACCGGGCAAGCTACGATAAGGTTTATTCACAAATCTGGGGCGCTTCCGGTAAGTTATATTGTCTTACAAGTCATGTAATATGTGTTTTAAAGTTGTTTATTGGGATAACCTTACCTTTAAGTAGTGAAGTTCTTCAATGTACTGTTTCCTCTGACAGGTGGATGGGCAGTGATCATGTGCTCAAAGACTGTTGTCTATGCGGTGAAATTCCATTTAAGAGCTGCAAGCCCAAGGGATTTCAGACCTTTTGCTGTCTACGAAACATTTCCCAAATATTACATTGTATGATTTTGCCCGAGGCTTGGCAACACACGCCAACACAAGAGCCAGGAACTCTCAGGCCACATGACGGAACTTGAACTTGCCACAGCTAGCCATGAAGAAACAAGTTCCTGATTGCAATGCCCACCCCCTCACTGGTTCAGCAGAGCATTATGCTCTGTATGACCGATTCCACGAGGCCAACACCAAAGATGAACGGGATGTGTTGCACAGGGTCGAACTTGTCCCAGAGATATGTGGCTGGCTCAACAGCCAGTGTGCTGAACAGCTGTTCTCTGGGATGAGGAAAAATAATCACTTTCTTATTATGATGACCCCATCTTCTCATGTTTTTTTTTTTAATGAGAAACACTGTGCATCACTACAACCAGGCCAGGAACTCTGCAACAATACAAAATATGAAAAAGGGACTTGGCCTTGGAGTGGACATTAATTTAAACAATTATGACCAGACTGTGTTGAGTATCTTTTCCGTTTTGTCCTAATTATTAGTCAATGTATACATGTGTAATTTTGTTATGACATTCTGCTGTCTTACATAGATGGCTGTAACTTGCAAGTCTTCATAGATCTTTGAACAGTACTTTCAATGTCCACAGTTAAACCAAGTTAGGGAGGTTTTTGTGCTGCTCCACAATATTCAATTTATTTTTCCAGCACCAGCTGAAAGCACGGAGTCTGAATACACCACCACAGTTGAAGTTGAGGATCAAGACCCCGCCACAGCCAAATCTCTGGACCATGGTATTACAACAATATGCTGTTAAATAGTAATAAGTACCCTGTCTGCAGTTGATTGGCTACTAACTGCCAGTTTGGTAATTGAAAATTTGTTTATTTTTGTGTTGGTCATTTCTGTGTCAGATCTTTCAGTGTGCAGTTCAGACCGTTGCGGACTACCCCATCTCCACCATATGCTTGCCAAATCAAGCATCACTGAGTTGCAGGTGCAAGTCGATAAGGGATTCCTTTTTTCCCCCTATTGTTTGTTTCATCTGTTTGCAATATCTGCTGTCTGGGTCAATGTGATGTGAATAATTTGGTCTTACTCTTTTGGCTTTCATCATGGATGTTGAAGAAAAGTTCCTGAGTGACTTTTTAATTTTTTTTTTATTTCACTTAAAGGTTGATGATCTGCTGGATCAGAGTAAAAAAGCCGATGAATGTGTTGGATCACTTGGCGCTACCAAGTTGACGCGACGGGACTTCCAATCCCTGGGGTTGAAAGCGCATGTGGAAGCGACTGTAAGTAGAGTGTAGCTGTTCTACGTTTCTATGGATTTCTACAATTGGTTAGTTGACTCCATAATTGCAATTTACTCTTACCTCTGCTTTTCTTTCTTAAGATTGCCAACAGTTGCTTAGAACTCATCTCTCACATGGCGCGGTGGATGGTGTGTGAAGGCATTTATTTAAATTACATTGAATATTACGTATCTTCTAAACATAGTCATCAAGCTTTGTGTGTATATTTCACTCGTGTTGGCAGGGAAAGGATGTCTATGCAGCTGATGCCTATGTGGTTGCCACTTGGCATACACCACACTGCCAAAACCCATTTTTTCACCTACTTGTAAGCTTGTTTAATTTTCCCTATCTTGGTTGTCCATACCCTGTGTGACACATTTATGATTAGAAGTTTAATATTGAACGCTGGTATAATAATTTCTAACATCATGCATCTGCTGTGATTTCTGTTTTATTATAGCACAGACATAAACAGTGCATCATGTAGTAACAACTCATAATAAGGACGTGACCATTTGTTGTCATTATGTACCGATATTGGAGGCAGTCTAAATATCATTGATTGAGCAATAGAACTGTGGGAAGGGGGTTGTGGTCCTTATTTGCTTGATGATGACCAACAGGCTGATGCAGAAAGAAAAGACTTGTTGATTTTCCCTGTGTGGAAACCAGGACACTGGTTCCTCTGAGTGAGTCTTTATATGTATACACACACACTACCCTTTCACAATTTTTTTTTTTTGTGTGCTTGATTTAGTGCAGGGGTGCCCACTACGTCGATCGCGATCAACCACTAGATCGCGAAGGCAGTGCTGGTAGATCTCCATGACATTCCAAAAAAAAAAAACATATATATATTTTTTTTCAAGACATTAGCCTATCATCTGTCCTCCATTTGGCATTTGCCTTTTGACTGACGTAAAGGACGGCCAGTCTGTTATTGCCTAAAACCAAAGACTCTAGAGCGGAACCTAAAACTTCGTTAGATTAGGTTAACATAACAACCAAAGCCCTTCTCTAACGTACCTTGAACTTCACATGCCCACAACGTGAGCTAATGCAGAACTGCATCGAGCTAGCTAGTTCAACTCTAAAAAAAACTACTAAAAAGTGAAACAAAACAAAAATGAGTGGGGGAGCCAGACCTAGCAAGAAACAAAAAACATACCATGGAATGGGAGGACTTTTTTTTTCCACCATGTCTTCCAAATGCGTTTGTCTCATCTGTCAGTCTAGCATTGCTATCCCAATAAAAGGAAACGTGGAGAGACACTTTCGAACTGTTCATAAAAACTATGACAATGACTTCCCTCCGAAAAGCGAGCTGAGACAGAGAAAGGCGAGGGAACTAAAATCACAGTTAATCTTGCAGCAGTCACTTTTCACGCAGCCAAATTCAAAGGCAGCCACCGAAGCATCTTTACGGGTGAGTCACTCCATTAAGCATAAGAAGGCCTTCCGAGATGGAGAGATGATGAAAGAGACCTTCCTTGAGGCAGCAGATTCGTTGTTTCGGGACTTTAAAAACAAATCAGAAATAATATCTTCAATCAAAGCTCTCCAGTTATCAAGAAATTCCATCACAAGGCGCTGTGAAGTGATGGGCGATGATTTAACACAGCAGCTTTGGAGGGACATCGTGGACTGCGAGTGTTTCTCACTACAATTGGACGAGTCTACGGATGTAAGTGATACGGTCCAATTGTGTATTTTCATTCGGATGGTGTTTCAAGATATGACCACAAAAGAGGAGCTGTTAACAATGCTACCCATGAAAGAACACACGCGGGGAGAGGACATTTTTCAGATCTTCAAAAACTTTGTGGATAAAATCCAGCTCCCAATGTGTAAACTGGTGTCAATCACCACAGACGGTGCTCCTGCTATGGTTGGCCGCTCGAATGGATTTATTGCCAAGTGCAGGGAGGACGATGCTTTCCCGGACTTCCTTAATTACCATTGCATAATACACCAACTAGCATTATGCGCAAAAATGCTAAACATGAAAGAGATCATGGATGTGGCAACCAAAATCGCCTGTTCCATTCCAGCGAGGTCTCTTCAAAGACGGTTGTTTCATACACATTTGGAAGAGGCCGACTCTAACTACCCTGACCTCTTGCTACACACTAAGGCTTGTATAGAAAAGTCGACTTATCGACGTGACTACCACAAGTCGACGCCTACCGGGAGACGTCGACGAGTCGTTGACCACTTTTTTTCCTGTTCATACATTCTTATTCATACATTCTTCCTTAATACTTTCTTACAATTGTCTACAATTTCCCCTCCCAATTTGGTAGCCAACTGAACACCTATGAAATCTCCGACCCCCCCCCCCACCCTTGGAGTGACGAGCCAATTTGTCGTTCCTATGCACCGGCCATGAGTTGTTGACCACATGATCACACAGCATTATTTTTTTCCACAATCACCGCAAATGCGGTGGCCGGTGGGGGGGGAAATTAAGCGATTTCACACCGACACACACACACACACACACACACACACACACACACACACACTACAAGACTACAACAATTATGGCGGCTGCAGAAAAGACAGCAAGTGGTGAGTTGCCGGAGCAAACACGGACTTACGGATCCAAGTGTGTGGAAATACTTCACAAAAAATGAAGCAAATAACACAGTTACCTGCAAAATATGCAAGTCAGTCCTAAAATACAACAAAAGTATAAGCGTCATGCACGGACATCTGAAGCGACATCCGCTAGCTAGCAGCAGTGAAGGGAAGACCGACAATCCTCCTGTTCAGACATCAATGAGCAACTTTACCAAATGGCCAGCTTTAACGGACAAGAAACGACAGCAGATCACCGGCTTGCTGGTAAATTTCATTGTCAAAGACATCAGACCTTTGGCTGCAGTACACGGGGAAGGCTTCAGAGAAATGCATTTTTTTTTGAACCAGGCTACACCGTCCCGTCTTATGCTACACTGTGGGCTAACATCACGTGTCAGTATGACACCCTGCGAGAGAGCATTGAGAAGGAAATGAAAGGCAGGAGTGTGTCGCTAACAACCGACCTGTGGACATCTCTCACCATGGAGCCTTACATTACGGTAACTGCTCATTATATTACAGACACTTGGAAGCTGAATGCCTGAGTGCCCTATACCTCTATCAAGACAGAGCGACATACAGCTGTTAACATTGCGGATCGTCTGTCTAAAACAATCAACGAATGGGACCTACTGGCCTTTTGCAGTCCACGATAACGCAGCAGTATGAACCTAGCCATGGAGCTGTGTGAGCTGTTTCCAAAAGACCCAGGATGCACCGGGCACACACTACAGTTGGCAATAAAGGCTGGTTTAGTCCTACCTGATATTGCAAAGGCCATCGATCCAGCAAGGCGTGTTGTCAGTCATTTTCGCCACTCACCTCTGGCAACTTGCGCCCTGAAGAAACGGCAGGATCAGCTGGGCGTAAAAGCCAATAAACTCACTAGTGGAGGCCCCATGGTTTAGGTAAATTATCACAATACATAACAAAATTAGTGATTATGTGTGTGATAGAGCCAGCTAAGTTACAAATTATACAACAGTTCACTTCAGTTATTAATATCGTCTTTCATACTGTAGGGAGATGATAGGGACCCTGAACCCCAAGTACCCCCCCAGAGATCTTCTGTCAAACACACTTATACCAGCATGGTGTAGAGAAGGCTAAGGTGACGGAGGAGCTGACGGGAGTCGACCAAGTTGCAGTGACAGCTGATGGATGGCGCAGTGTGGCTCAAGACCACTTTCTCACAGTCACTGTACACTATGTAGTGGAGGCTGAGCTGAGGGAGAAACTCCTCCATACAAGGGCTGTGTATGTCTCCCAGACAGGGCCAGTTGTAGCAGAAGAAATAGATTCCATTTTAGAGGACTTTTCAGTGAAGTCCATAGTGGTAGCTATTACTGTAGACAACGCTGCCAACATGGATGTGGCAGTTAGGCGAATGCAGATCCTTAAGATGGGATGTTTCGCGCACACGCTTAACATCGCAGCCCAAAAGCTCTACAGTGTGCAAAGTGTCGCCAGCTGGTCAGGGAGGATACGGGCCATTGCGGTGTGGCTTAGGCTAGCCTCGCCAAGCCTGTCCTAAGAGAGAAACAGAAACTGCTTGGTAGGTTCTATGATCTAAAAAGAAACGTGATGTTTGTTCATATCCTTGCTTTAATATATATATATATATATATATATATATATATATATATATATATATATATTATTGATTTCTAAATTCCACCATAATCATTTTCTATATTCATAATATTCCTATCACCTATGTTCTACAGTCTGGGGGTGAACAAAATTATTTGCAATGTATGATTTTGTCTGTTTTCTTAAAGGCCTTCCGGAACATTCCCTCACACTGGATGTGAGAACGAGCTGGAACAGCTCTACCTGATGGTAGAGTGTTTCATCGAACAGTACCCTGCCATCCAGGCTGCTTCCATGGACCTGCGTCTAAAGAAGGCTATGAACAGAGACAGGTATATATAATTTATTTAAAAATAAGTAGGCCTAATACCCAGTCATGAAAATGTAATTGGATTGATTCTCAACCCCCCCCCCCCCCCAAGTTGATTTTCCAAGATGGCTGCTCCGTGTGTAAACAGTTAGTAGAACCTCCTGTAATATTCTGCTTATTAGCACTTCTGACTTATTTGTGTCACATTAAATAAGTCGTATACATAGTACTGTTCATCTACGGAAATGCTGCTGTGGTGTTAGCATGTGCAAACTACCATGAAAGTCGTTATCAACTGACAATGCTAACAATGGCTAACAGTAGCTAGCTAGCGTTTGAGCAAAAAACTCCCGACTTCCATCGAAAAGTCAAACATGATTTTTAAAATAGGGTGATTATAGATTCTCTCAACATCAATGTATTTTTTTTGTCTGGTCTTGTAACAGTGTTTCTGCCCTCCGTCGCTACACACCAAACAGGACAAAGGATTTCATGTATTGAATGAGCGAGTTTATCCCTTAAATAATTTCAAAAGTATAGGCTCTACAGGCTTTTCCTTAATGCAACCACACAAGTTCATCTTTGATAAGGACATGCTAGACTTTTTTTTTTAATGCACACAGATTCGCCCTAAAACACTAGCAAATGGGTGCCCAAACTGTTCTATGTTTTTTCTTAGGCCTTCAGTAACCGGTTTATGAGGAAAAGGGTTTTGAAGTAGTAGTGTACAATTTAACTGTGAGTGACTTCTGAACATAAAGAACACCGTTTTAGTCCAAAATATTTTTCAGGTAAATGAATGAGTGAATAGAGCTCTATCGTGGCTGTGATGTAAACAATGTTTTTTTTTCTTCAGTCTATTTGGACACCAATGCCGGCATGTTCGTGAATCCCCAGAGAAGGCAAAGCTGGTTGAGGCCGAGAACAGTCACACCACAACAGGTTAGATAATAATAATAAAATAATAATAGCTATGTTAATGATGTTGTGTGTGATAACCTATTACTTTGATGTTTATTGTAGAAAGCTGCAAGGAGAATGCTGACTCCAGCCCATCACCATCTCTGGCCCTGCCTGCAAATGAAGGCTTCAATCAGATCCAGCCACTCTTCCTTATTGACCTGATGCACCAACACCTGGAGACAGAAGCCGACGGTCTCCCAAAAACACTAAAAGAACTGAACTCGCGGCTAAAATCTGCCAGGTCCAACAAGAACCACCCATGGAAGGAGGCAGCAGAAAAGCTCAGCAGCCACTTCTCAGAGTCTCTGTCCCGAAAAGATGGCCAGGAAATGGAACACTCATCGATGCATACAAAAAAATAAAGAACAACAAGACAACTGGAACCACCCGCTTCCAATTTTTTGGAGATGGATGACCTTCTGGGAGGGCAGCATGATGTTGTCTTCCCTGTGGTTGGCACAGCAGCAGGGCTTGATGTCAGAAGACCGGAGGTGCTTGGGCATTCAGGTGTCACGGCACCACTAGCAGACGCTGCCTCTTGCTCCAGCCCCAGCAAAGCACCAAGACCAAGCGCCAAACCCACACGGCCTCATAAGCAGACGGGAACAAGAAAATGTCCTCCAATTCCTTCCCGAGTCCGAGGAGGCCAGTCAGAGGCACCACAAGGAGTTGCTGGCACAGTTGAAGTCAGCCCAGCAAGGGTTTGAGGCCCTGATGTCGCAACTCTTAGATAAACTGTGATTTGTGTCCAATCCTAAGTGTTTGCAAGTTTACAGTTTTGCACTACAGGTGCTTTCTCAGGACAATTTGTATATTTGTATGTGTGTGTGTGGGTATATACAGTGCATCCGGAAAGCATTCACACCCCTTCACTTTCCCCACATTTTGTTATGTTACAGCCTTATTCCAAAATGGATTAAATTCCTTTTTTTCCTCATCAATCTACACACAATACCCCATAATGACAAAGTGAAAAAGGTTTTGTAGAAATTTTTCCAAATATATTAAAAATAAAAAACTGAAATATTGCATGTACATAAGTATTCACACCCTTTACTCAGTACCTGGTTGAGGCACCCTTGGCAGCGATTACAGCCTCAAGTCTTCTTGGGTATGAAGCTACAAGCTTGGCACACCTATATTTGGAGTATTTCTCCCATTCTTCTCTGCAGATCCTCTCGAGCTCTGTAAGGTTAGATGGGGAGGGTCGCTGCACAGCTATTTTCAGGTATTTCCAGAGATGTTCAATGGGGTTCAAGTCTGGGCTCTGGCTGGGCCACTCAAGGACATTCACAGACTTGTCCCGAAGCCACTCCTTCGTTGTCCTGGCTGTGTGCTTAGGTTCGTTGTTGTTTTGAAAGGTAAACCTTCGCCCCAGTCTGAGGTCCTGAGCGCTCTGGAGCAGGTTTCATCAAGGATCTCTCTGTACTTTGCTCCATTCATCTTTCCCTCGATCCTGACAAGTCTCCCAGTTCCTGCCACTGAAGAACATCCCCACAGCATGATGCTGCCACCACCACGCTTCACTGTAGGGATGGTATTAGCAAGGTGATGAGAGGTGCCTGGTTTCCTCCAGACGTAACATTTGGCATTCAGGCCAAAGAGTTCAATCTTGGTTTCATCAGACCAGAGAATCTTGTTTCTCATGGTCTGAGAGTCCTTTAGGTGCTTTCTGGCAAACTCCAAGTGAGCCGTCATATGCCTTTTACTGAGCAGAGGCTTCCGTCTGGCCACTCTACCATAAAGGCCTGATTAGCGGAGTGCTGCAGAGATGGTTGTCCTTCTGGAAGGTTCTCCCATCTCACAGAGGAACGCTGGAGCTCGAGTGTCAGAGTGACCATCGGGTTCTTGGTCACCTCCCTGACCAAGGCCCTTCTACCCCGATTGCTCAGTTGGGCTACGCGGCCAGCTCTAGGAAGAGTCCTGGTGGATACAAACTTCTTCCATTTACGAAAGATGGGAGACCACTGTGCTCTTCGGGACCTTCAAAGCTGTAGAAATTTTGTTGTACCCTTCCCCAGATCTGTGCCTCGATACAATCCTGTCTTGGAGGTCCACAGACAATTCCTTTGACTTGACGGCTTGGTTTCTGCTCTGACATGCACTGTCAACAGTGGGACCTTATATAGACAGGTGTGTGCCTTTCCAAATCATGTCCAATCAATTGAATTTACTACAGGTGCACTCCAATCAAGATGTAGAAACATCTGAAGGATGATCAGTGGAAACAGGATGAACCTGAGCTCAATTTTGAGTGTCATAGCAAAGGGTGTGAATACTTCATGTACATGCAATATTTCAGTTTTTTAATTTTTAATAAATTGGCAAAAATTTCTACAAAACCTTTTTCACTTTGTCATTGCGGGGTATTGTGTGTAGATTGATGAGAAAAAAAAAGGAATTTAATCCATTTTGGAATAAGGCTGTAACAAACTGTCGCGAAAGTGAAGGGGTGTGAATGCTTTCCGGATGCACTGTATGCAATGGATTAATATCTCAATTGGGTATTTATCTTGACAGAATATAGTTTAAAAACCCGTTCCAGTAGTTTTTAAGTTCTGGTTGTTGTTGGGGAGTGTTTTTTTTTTTAAACATTTCACGTTTTATCTGTACATTTGTTAGATTAGCAATATGCGTTTTCTGTTGTTTTGTCACAAAGCACTCCCGACACTGTTCTCCACCCACTCAAATCTTCCTGGTCTCTCTTCACCCCCCATTACTTTGCACAGTCTACCCCAAATATTTAAACTTGTATGCCTTCATCACTCCTACTCATTGCATCCTCACCATTCCACTGTCCTCCCTCTCATAACATGCATAGGTATTTCGTCTTGCTCCTACTGACTTTCATTCCTCTTCTCTCCAGTGCATACCTCCACCTCTCTAAGCTCTCCTCAACCTGCACCCTACTCTCGCTACAGATCACAATGTCATCCGCAAACATCAGTCCAGACTCCTGCCTGACCTTGTCTGTCAACCTATCCATCACCATTGCCAACACCATTGCCCATCTGTCATTCCAACCGCACACCTCACCAGTCACACTTCCTTCATACATATCCTGCACCACTCCTACATACTTCCATGCCACTCCCAGTCTTCATTCAATACCAAACCTCCTCTCTCGGCACCCTGTCATATATTTTCTCTAAATCCACAGGCCTTCTCTATACTTCTCAATCAACATTCTCAAAGCAAACATCACATCGGTAGTGCTCTTTCGTGGCATGAAACCACACCGCTGCTTCCCACTTGTCACCTCTCCTCTTAAGCTAGCTTCTATTACAATTTCCCATATCTTCATGGTGTGGCTGATCAACTTTAACCTCTATAGTTGCTACAGTTCTGTACGTCGCCCTTATTCTTGAAAGTCAGTACCAGTATGCTTCTTCTCCACTCCTTAAACAATCTAGTTAAAAACTCCACTGCCATCTCTCCTAAACATCACCATGCCTCCCCAAGTATGTCATCAGGACCAACTGCCTTTCCACTCTTCATAGCTAACCTCACTTCCTCATTTCTGATCCACTATCCCCACATCATCTAACCTTTCTCTCTCTCTCGCTCTCATTTTCTTCATCCATCAGCCCCTCAAAGTACTCCTTCCACCTTCTCAGCACACTTCAATCCCTAGCTTTGATTGCCTTAACCTGCTGCACATCCTTCCTAGCTCAGTCCCTCCGTCTAGTCAATCGGTACAAGTTCTTTTCTCCTTCGTGTCTAACCTCTCATACAACTCAAGATGCCTTTTTCTTTGCCACACGTTATTGCTTTACACTGCATCTCCTTGTACTCGTGTCTACTTTCTTCATCTCTCTGACTATCCCACTTCTTTGTCAACATCTTCCTCTGTATACTTTGCTGTACTTCCTCATTGTTGCCTTGTATACAAGTATACTAATATATTGATGTTGCTTTAACACTAGAACAGGGATTTCACTCCTACCTAAAATGACCATGGGCTGTCGGTGATGGCTGGTTTTTAAACTCTATATTCTGTCAAGATAAGCACCCAATTGAGATATCGAAGCATTACAAATGTTAGCATTTGTTAGGAAATGACTGACACCAAAACTACCATTTTAATCCCCAGAGACATGGTCGAACTTGAATAGCAAAATAGGAAAAGTGACAATATTACCTGAAAAACAAAACGGAACACACATGTTGCTAATCTAACAAACGTAACAAAACATGAAATGTAAAAAAAAAAAAAAAAAAAGTCAATACTGAAACCGTCCCAAACATTGACCGGAATAAAAAAATTTAAAAAAACTACTAGAACGAATTCTGTCAAGATAAATACCCAATTGAGATATTAATCATATTTTAGTATGTCTGTTAAACAACTGACACCAAAATTAACATTTTAACAACTTTGATACCATTTGAAAGAGCAACCATATGCCAACATGTCTCTGGTACACGTTGGCAATTATCAAAAATCAAGTTTAGACTATTTCTCTGCACTGGAGAACACTAGTGTGTTTCTGGGTCAGAGCAATTAATTTCACGAAGGAAACGATGCAACCAACACACGTCGTAAATGGTGATATGGCGCGCACAATGAGGTGCAAATTACGCACTGTCATTTTGACAGCTCTTGGTCGTTTTAGGTAGATTTTCCAAATTTTGTGTGTGCAATTGATCTAAAACTAATTTTAATGCAAATACATGCAATTTTAGGTGCATTCACAGAGCGGCATATCTATCTTTTTCCCCCGCAAAGTTATTAAACTTTGAAAATCCAAAACCATCAAAATGATGGCCTTGGTCAATCTAGACTTCAAATATTATTTTGTGAAGCAAAAAGTGGTACCAGGATATGTTTAAATACTTTCCACCACTTCTTAGGACTTTTTACATGTTATTGAGGAGACTTTTGAGTAAAACATCAGATTTTCTGTTGCAATTTGTGCGAGGTTCACCCCTTTTCTCACAAAATGCCTGTACTATTACCTCTTGAAGGTAAGAACTTACGTTTTGAGAACTCTGCATTGATGTCATCTGTAAAGACTTCCTGTAAAATGCAGAGAATGACAACATATTTTCGCAATTCTGAGGGAAAATAGTTTTCTACCTGATGTATGTACTGAACCGGAATTTGTCAAATAGGCTTGTTGAAGGCACGAGTTCCTTTTGCCGACACGTAACTGTAGGATATAGAGAGGGAGCTCTTATTTGACATAAAATCCCACACGGTAATGTAAACAGCATCCAGGAATAAGATTGTGACGGTACCAGAATTGACGCTGCCATCCTTTAACAATTAGTTGTGCAGTCCTACATCTGTCATTACATTTGCACACTTACATTTAGGCTACATTTAGACTTAGTTTTCACTTCTGGAACTGGTCCTCTGACCTGAAATAAAAGGGAACGAAAGTCTTGGTTATTCATGTACATCACACTACAAAGTAACGTCTTCACGGATACATCCAGTTGCACGTGATTCAACTCCTTTGGATAACCATGACCTGGATGAATGAGAACATTCACAGACACTACAAAGTATGATGAAAAAAACAACAGCTAAGGAAATTAACTGCTTTAAAACATGCTCTTCCAGTTAAATACTAGTTGGGAGGCAGAGATGCTCACAAGTCATTTTTTGCAAGTCCAAGTCAATTCTCAAGTCTGAGGGACAAGTCCAAGTCAAGTCTCAAATGGTTGTAATGAGCATTTTATCAACTGCTGCATGCCATCCAGTCTGCTTAGAACACTGCATTATATATCTCAAGAATTCAAAGCAAGTATTGCATTATAGTCACTCCTTTATCTATTAGCATACAGCATCAGTTGTTAGCATAGTCTAGCTGTTTGGTATATGATCATGGCGTTGGCTGTCTTGGCAAACTTTTGCAGCTTCACACCTGGCTTCAGTCAGTGCTCTCGTTTAAAATTTGGTTTTATTGACAATTTTAATCTGTTCTGGGAGCACTCTTCCATTTTTAAACATGACGGACTTCATCCAAATTGAGCAGGCTCATGATAGATTCAAGTACAGCAAGGAAATTAAAACAGGCCAGACACTCTTTTCTCGAAAATCATTAATGAAAATAGTAATAGTAAAGTGCTGCTGCATGCGTTTTATTCCATTGTATCCAGCTCTCGTGTTCATGCTACAGACATTTGTTGCCCGCAGACAGCTGCAAACAGTTCCATCACTAAATGACATCCACAGTGGCAGAGTGATTTCAATTGTTGTTCCGCAGTAAACCACACCTATTCAAGTCCTTTGGTGAGTCCAATCCATCATACTAGTGACTGTCACTCTGCCATATTAACTCCTGTAATAATAAACCATAGACACAGACCCACGTAATCTCCCCGTAACATACAAGGATCTAAACATTTTATTACTGGTTCAGTCAGATCGCTAACAAGTCAGTTTTAGTTAACCTGGACTTCACCCTACTGACCTGAGACCTGGCTGGACAGCAATGACATGGTCAAACTCAGACTGTACCTCCTGGCTTCAATTTCATCCATACCACCAGATCTGATGAGGTGGTGGAATATCTGCTGTCTTCCGATTCTTATAGCTGCGCGGAAATCCCCCTCTGGGAATTCACCTTTTTTGAATACCTTGCTTTTACTATATAATGTAATGCTACAATTTGAATCATTACATCCATCGGCCACCAAAGGGAAAACATGGCTTTCATGATGAATTTTCAGAGCTCCTGTCTATGGTTTCCACAGAGTATGACTGTTTCATCATCTTAGGTGATTTTAATGTTCATGTTGACAATCAAATAGACCCCAATGCTAGAGACCTGACTGGCTTACTGGAGGTATTTGCTCTCAACTCAGCATGTTTCTGGACCCACCTATGATAAGGGGCATACTCTGAACTTAATCATATCAAAAGAACTTATGACTGTACCCCGTGTCATGAATGTTGCCATTTCAGATCACCGTTGTATATTTTGATGCGTCTGCTTTTCCTGTACAAGAGAAGAGCGCAATAAAAAAAAAAAACGTTTCATTGACAATACAATTGAAACCTTTAAGAAAACTAAACGAGTTATCACTGTTGAAAGCATCACAAACCGAGTCTCTTGTGAACAACTTCAACTCAAAAATGAAATATCTGACAACATTGCACCCGTTAAAACTAAAAACATAAAAAAACAAAAAGCTCCATGGAGTAATATAGTGGTTGTTAGGCAGCTTAGGCACCAGGCAGAATGACAGAGAAAGACCAAACTTCAGGTTCACCATGAAATTTACAAGGATAGATTCAAGTACAGCAAAGAAATTAAAACAGGCCAGACACTCTTTTCTCCAAAATCATTAATGAAAATCTTAATAGTAAAGTGCTTTTCTCTACTATTGATCGGCTTATTAATCCACCATCTCCAACCGCATCAGAGATGCTGTCCACTGCAAGATGTGAGCAATTCGCTACGTTCGTCAATAAAATTGCCATTTAACAGAACATTGGTGCCTCAAAATCCAGTAATGAACCTACCCTCCAGTTGTCCAGAAATATCACTAGCACCATGTTTCACTTTGACCCTTAGGACCAGGGGTGGCTAACCATGTGCCATGCATTTATAACAAGTGTCAAGACTACTGTAATAACTATTCACCAGCCTCCCGAAATCAGTTGTGCGCCAACTAGTTAATTCAAAATGCAGCAGCACGTTCTCACCGGAAATAAAAAGTATGAACACATTACACCCATTCTTAGATCTCTGCATTGGCTTCCCATCAAAACTAGAATTGATTTTAAAATTCTGTTAATTGTACAAAAAGCGTTTAAATGGCCTTGCACCACACTATATAAAAGATATGTTAATTATTTACAAACCAGTAGAACTCTCAGGTCCAGTGGCAGTGGTCTTTTAACCATCCCTTGTGCTAGGTCTAGAGCAGGGAAGACTGTATTTTATATTTACATTCCAAGATGGAACGCCCTGCCTAAGGCCCCTACACTGAACCCATTTAAAAGCAGGTTAAAAACAATTTTTTCTCAAATATTACAGCTGCAACAGCTGCCTGTTGTTCCGATGCCCTGCAGATCATTTCATATGTCCTATTCCATCGCGTGATGCAATCGTTAATTAATTTATCAGTTTTCAAGCCCAGCAAACGCTGTTTATCCCCCAATAGGTAGCTGTCGGTAGGTGACCTGCCGAAATGTGCGGCTGCTTTCTTTAGCCTGCCAAGTGTCGTGTCTACGGCTCTGACATCTAGCCCTTTACGTACAGCTAGATTGATTGTATGTGCCATGCAAGGTATGTTAACGGTATCGAGGTACCTCTCCACAGCTGCATTCACATAGTTATGTGCATTGTCTGTTGTGACTGCGATCACCGATTCACGGGGAATGTGAAAATCCCTCAGTGTGCCAGAAATGCACTCCGCGACATTTTCTGCAGTGTGGCTACTTCTCAAGTCTTTCGTTTGTAGGACAAAGTCGTTCAGTTCCCATGCCTCTGACATTATGTGTGCTGTAACTGTAACATAAGCGTCCGTGGCTATAGACGTCCACCCATCTGTAGTGAGTGCAATTTCCTTATCGCTTAGTATCTGGCGTACATTTTCACGAGTAGTATCGTAGAGTTTCACAATGTTTTTAGTTATTGTGGTTCTGCTCAGGATAGTGTAACGTGGCTCAATTTCACGGAGAAAATCTTTAAAGCCTCCACCTTCCACGATGCTTATTGGCCGCATGTCTTTACATATGAATTTGGTGAGTTGTGAAGTGATCGCCTCTTTTCGTGTAGAGGACAGAGCAGCCGAAGGTGAGAAAAATGTTGTCAGCCTCGGTTGTTTAGCAGCAGACGCACCGGCAGGGTCCAGTTCTTTGTATTCGGCCGGATGATGGAACTGCATGTGAGACCGTAGATTGGTCGTGGAACTATGGTATGCTAGTTCACGCTCACATAGTTTGCATATTACCTTGTCCTTGTTTTCGGTCTTTCCATTTACAGTCCAAAAACCAAAGTGTTTCCAAATCGCACCCCTAAGATTCTCTGGAGTGACGATCTTTCTGGTATGCTGATCATCAGGCTCGTTGTCGGCAGCACCAAATTCCTCCATTTTCTCGTTTCTGGCTGCAGCCTAGGCCTACATTTCCGCTCCATGGACTTATGGGTAATGGACTTATGGGTAATGGACTTCTGGGTAATTAGAGCTGGAATTCTTGCCGTAGCCTACTTTCGGCATTTCTGACATTGATTAATTAATAATTTTAAAGTACAATCAATGTATTTATTTAATTAATTCGAATTTCCCCATTTACGTTCGAATCTCGTGTTTTTATGCAAATTCGAAATTAAATTCGATATTCGAATATGTGACAGCAGTAGTAGGCCTCTATACAGCTCCAACTCCTTTCTTGCCCTCTCTGCGTGTTTGTGCCAACACACTCCACATTTCCACTGATGGTTAGGGCCCTGTCTTCATCCTCAAAGAGTTCACGTATTTACTGTTACTTTTCCTAGTATATCGTTGCAAACGTAATTTACCTAAAAGATGGAAATTCAACTGTATTGTAGGGCTGCAACCCCTTAACTATGAAGCGGGTTACAGCCCGGTGACACTCCTCTCTCTTCTTTCCTCATCTTAGCATTGGTAGTAGCCAAAGAGAATGGGGTCACGGAGACTTGGCTTGA
Source organism: Lampris incognitus (assembly GCF_029633865.1). NCBI lineage: Eukaryota > Metazoa > Chordata > Actinopteri > Lampriformes > Lampridae > Lampris > Lampris incognitus. The sequence continues at coordinate 35,494,428 of NC_079227.1, read as the reverse complement.
CAATCTACACTAACTACTGCAGGCTTGGAGTAGGGACGAATGAAATAGGGGATAAAGTCAGGAAAATGCAGAGCTCTTTCTTTTATTTTAACCTCAGACTGCTAACTAAAGTTAGCTAGTGCTAGCTACGTTAGCTTCGTTTTTATAACCTAGCTTATCTAACGTTCTATGACGTTAGACTAGCTTCATTTCTTTTTTTACCTCAGACATACTGCTAACGTTAGAACCAGAAACACTTGACAGAACCGTCCTTACCGGTTTCATCATTGCTAGCAGTGGCACCCGAAGACCCAGCGGCAGACGTCCCAGAGCTAACGTTAGCGTTGGCAGCAGCACGGACATTAACATTATCAAACACAGAGCAGTTGTCCACTGGTAAATTTATCCCATGCGTGATCAGATGTTTAATCATATTTGACGTATTCCCAGACTTGCATTTGATGATCGCTTTACAGAGGTCGCATTCTACTGCATCAGGTTTGCCGTTTATTTTTACAAAGTTTAGCCACGCTTTGGAACGCAACTTGCCCACGAGTTTTCAACTCCAACTAGTCACTCGAGACGCACACGCATACCAAATAGCTTCATTCTGATTTGTCTGTGTACAACGCCGGCAGTGATTGGTTGGCTGCGATAGCGTTCACGTTGTCTACTGTAATGTGTCGAAATTTGGCACCGTTTTCCCCCCAAAGAGTTTGATACTTGGTAGGACCGAGATATTTCGGTTGGTGCCATATGGGCACCGTTTTCGATACACAACCCTAATCATGATAAGATACGAGTACACCACAGCTATGCCTAAAACATTTAAACCCCACAATAGCGTCATCATTTGGGCCAATCCTATTATAAATAGTATGCTTGAATAGCTATCCAAAGGAATTGAATCAAGTGCAACTGGACTTTGTTATACATCTGTGAAGACATTTCGCCTCTCATCCAAGAGGCTTCATCAGTTCGTGCCTTTCTGACTAGACCAAGCTAGTCTGACTGGCTGGTGATGAAACTCACGATATTTAGCCTCTTTGGAGTCATTATCAGAGCTATTGACGTCAACGGCTCTTTTGTGTTCCGATGTTTAGCAACGACAGTCGTTGGAGGTGTTAGTGTCGCCTGTTGTTCTTGGAGGCTAAGCTTTTGAGTCTCCTGGGATGAGATGCATGGACGGCATTGTAAGTGGGAGATAGGTGGTGCCGCAGACCACCTCCTCTGTTGAGGGATGGTTTTTCCAGTTTCGCATAGATGGCTTCCTTCACCCCTCTTTCAAACCATCCCTCTTCGCTGTCCAAAATGTGTACGTTCTACGTTGCTGTCCTCGAAGGAGTGCGTCTTCTCCTTTAGGTGTAGATAGACTGCTGAGTCTTGTCCTGAGGAGTTTGGCCTTCTGTGTTGGGCCATCCGTTTGTGTAGTGGTTGTTTGGTTTCTCTTATGTATAGGTCAGTGCAATCCTCATTGCATTATACAGCATACACTAGCTTGCTTTTCTGGGTGTGTGGTACACGGTCTTTGGGATGAACCAGTTTTTGTCGGAGTGTGTTGCTGGGTTTGAAGTATTCCGGGATGCGGTGTTTGTTAAAAATTCTCCCGAGTTTCTCGGAGACCCCAGAAACATACGGGATGACTATGTTATTCCTTCTGTTCCTCTTCTCCTAATCGCTCACCCGGTTGGTCTTTCTGGAACGTGTTGCAGTTTTCACAAAGGTCCAACTGGGGTAGCTGCAGGTTTTAAGAGCTCCCCTCAGATGTTCGTGTTCTTTCTGTTGGGCCCGAGCGCGGCTGGGCATATTATCAGCTCTGTGTTGCAGAGTTCTGATGACGCCCAGTTTGTGTTCCAGAGGGTGGTGTGAGTCAAAAAGTAGATATTGGTCTGTGTGTAAGGTTTCCTGTAAACCCCAATGTGGAGGCTCCTGTCTTCCCCAATGTGGACGTCACAGTCCAAGAAGGGCAAACTGTTCTTTACATCTTCCCTTGTGAACTTAATGTTCTTGTCCACTGAGTTGATGTGCTTGGTAAACGCTTGCACCTCTTGTGTTTGGATTTTGACCCATGTGTCGTCCACATATCTGAACCAGTGGCTCAGAGGTGTTCCTCTGAAGGAGTTCAGTTCAGGGCCCTGCATTCTACCTCTTCCATATATAAGTTGGCCACAATGGGGGATACTAGTGAGCCCATTGCACAGCTGTGCAATGGGCTTGAATAGATGAATTGCAATACTTGCTAAATTCTATTCCTTAACCTTAAGTATCAGAACCGCTATGTTTAAGCGAATTGCAGATGAGAACAAACAACTTTTTTTAGTAAGTGTAAGAGTGCTGCTGGCAATTTGGTTGCTCAGAAGACGGGGGGGGGGGGGGGGGGCAAGAGAGAGCACGCATATAAAACAGTGTGGAAAACAGAGGATCAATTTTGGCTTACCAAGAAGTTTGAACGAATGTAACAGTTAGAACCATGTTATCTGGCCAAGTCTTAAACTTGTTGCTGTCACCGTTTTTAAACTTTATCATGTATTGAATAATGACCAATTGTCTTTGTACATGCTCAATAATCCAGGTAAGAAAATAAAGTTGAATCAGTTCATCTGGACACGTTTATTGAGAATGTTTCTCTCAAACGTTGTGTCCTGATGAACTGATTCAACTTTGTGATGACCAATCATTAAAAGAAAAAAAAGTAGCCTTTACATGAAAAGATGGTGCTGTAAAATTAAATAAACAACCCAAACTGGCCATTTCCCCCCAATTTGATCGGCTACTCTCAGACAAAAAAGGAAAACTGTCATTTACTTTTTCTCTCTTTTTTTAATTGAAATCATCAAGTAGACCTGATATGGACCTCATTTCTCATTTAAACACCTTAAAGACGAGCTCCTTCAAATTTCGCAGACGTACTTTTCTTTTATAGTTTCAATAGGACTACGACACACTTAAACAACATAGCAACAAAATGATGAATCTATGTGCACGGTTATTTCTAAATATACAAATAGTTAAAAAAAAAATAGTGTGTGGCATCAAGGTAGACATACATCTACGTTGACAATGACAAATTCGTTTTAGGAGAGCAATACCACGGTTTGGTATTTATGAGCAACTCATCTGAAAAGGTAGAAACCAGAGAACCAAGACTAAGGTGCACCTTGACAGAATGTAGTTTAAAAACCATGGCGTCAAAATGACCGCCCACGGTCATTCTAGTAGTTTTTAAGTGCCGGTCGTTGTCCGGGACCATTTCAATATTTATTTTCAGTTTTTTTTTTTTTTTTTTTTTTTTACATTCCACGTTTTATAGGCCCTGTTAAATTTGTTAGCTTTGCAATATGCGTTTTCTGTTTTTCAGGTAATATTTTTTTTCAATCTTGCTATTCAAGTTCGACCACGTCTCTCTGAAGCTCAAATTGTTTAAAAATGGCATCCAGGTAGTGTAGCGGTCTATTCTGTTGTCTATCAACACAGGGATCTCTGGTTCGAGTCCCCGTGTTACCTCCAGCTTGGTCGGGCGTCTTTACAGACACAATCGGCCGTGTCTGCGGGAGGGAAGCCGGATATGGGTACGTGTCCCAATTGCTGAACTGGTGCCTCCTCTAGTCGGTTGCGGCGCCTGTTCAGGGGGGAGGGGGAATAGTGTGATCCTCCCACATGCCATGTCCCCCTGATAAAACTCCTCACTGTCAGTTGAACGGAAGCAGCTGGTGACTCCATATGTATCGGGGGAGACATGTGGTAGTCTGCAACCCTCCCGGATTGGCAGAGGGGGTGGAGCAGAAACCGGGACGGCTTGGAGGAGTGGGATAATTGGAGGGTACAATTGGAGAGAAATAAAAAAAAAAAGAAAAGTAGTAATGTTAATTTTGGTGTCAGTTGTTTCCTAACAGACCTACTAACATATGCAATGCATTAATATCTCAATTGGGTATTTATCATGACAGAATATAGTGTTTAAAAACCAGCGGTCATTTTGGGTAGGAGTGAAATCCCGGTCGTTCTAGTGTTAATGATAGAAGGAAATTCATTTGTTTATTTTAATTATGGATAATTACAAATATGCTATATTTTAACACTAGAACGACTGGGATTTCGGTCCTACCCGAAACCACCGCCCGTTTTTAAATTCCATAGTCTGTCATGATAAATGACAAATGTCAAAGATATACCGTAGATAAGATATCATAATATCACAAAGACAAATGTCGCTTTGGCGACCCCTGGGAAACCGGGAACAAGCCAAAAGATGATTCATGATTCTGTCAAGATAAATACCCCATTGAGATATTAATGCATTGCATATGTTAGTATGTCTGTCAGGAAACGACTGACATCAACACTAACTTAAATAGCATTTTCCAAACAATTTAAAATGCTGTCCAACGCCTGTAAATACTGCCACGCCTCAGTGGTGGTAGTCATCGTGCGTCTGTAACCAGACATGTCGGCAATAATCAAGTTTAGACTATTTCTCTGCACTGGAGAATGCTTGTGTGTTTCTAGGACAGAGCAATGAACTTCGAAGGAAATGATGCAGCCAACACATCGTAAATATTGGCATGACGCACAAATTATAAGCGGTCATTGGTCGTTTTTGGTAGATCACAACTTTTGTGCGACTGAGCGAAAACTAATTTTAATGCAAATATATGCAATTTTAGGCACATTCACAGGGAGCAGCAGGTCTATCTACCCCCCCCCCCAAAGTTATTAAGGTTTGAAAATCCAAGACGGTCAAAATGACCACCTCTTAAGCAGATTAACTCCTTTAACTCACGTTTTCCATTAAATCCCCTCTTAAGGCTCATTTATGCTCCCTTTACGTACGTAAATAGATGTCCGTTTTAAAAGTTCGAAACGTCACTGCCCACATACTTCCCATCCGTGTTTTATGTTGGCATGGTTGTTAAGCAATACACAATACATCCACTAGAGGGCAGTTCAGAGTCAAGTTCAGGTTTCACTTCCAACTTCAGAGGTAAGGTGTCTAGGCTGCCGGAAATTCAGACGAAGAAGAGAACAAACATGGCGACGGTGGAGATCATGATCTGTTAAAAAAGGAGGCAAAAAAAGGCAACGTAGTAGACGGCGGCGGTCTGTGCGGCCATTAAATACATCGCAGCACGTGGACGGAGTCTTCTCCCTGATTTTACTAATGAGAGAAATTGACGCCATTTCTTCGTCTTCTTTGTGGTGTTGCTGGCTGGTCGCGCGTGAGCTATTAATGACACTGCGCAACACTGCCCCAACGATTACACGTGGTACTGCTCCGGTTATACAAATCCGCAAGCTCCTAGAAAATGTGCAGAAATACGGACGAAATGAATGGACAGAAGGCTCCGTCCGTACACGTATTTAATGTTGACAGGGCTCTACACTAACTTTTTGCATTGGTTGGACTGGTGCGCCTAACTTTTTTTTTAGGTGCACCAGCACAAAATTTAGGTGCACCCACATTTTTCATTGCGTCGCCTTTAACACAAAAAGGTCTCCTTTTTATCGCTCTTCTGTCATATAATGTGAATGATTTTTTTTAAAACAATAAGGTGTAGAAAAAGCTTATCTTTATTTTAAACACAATATATAAAGAATATATATATATGAAGAATATATAAAGAAAAATAAAGTGTTTAAAGTGCTACACTGAGCTTAAATTTAACATTTAAAACATTTAAACATTTCCAAATAAAAGTGTTGGTGCTTTTAATGAAAAAACTTTCAATGGCTCTACCTCTCCTCAATTTCACTCGTTTTGTCGCGTAGACCAGCGTTTCTCCAACCTCTCCTGGAGGACCACTTGTCCCTGCATGTTTTAGGTCTCCCTCTGCTCCAACACAGCTGATTTAAATGATCAGTGTTGTTACGAGGCAGCTTCGGGAGCTCATAACGAGTTGATCATGTGAATCAGCTGTGTTGGAGCAGGGAGAGATCTAAACCATGCAGGACAAGTGCTCCTCCTGGAGGAGAGCTTTGAGAAACGCTGGCGTAGATCTATAGGCTATTATTCTCCCGTTCAAGCTCTCTGGCCTGCTCGGCCTGCTCAGGTCGCTCGTATTTTTTGAACTGACACTACTTAGAGCAGTGAAAAGGACCACAGCCAATCAGAGGCAAGGACCCGCCCGAGCTCTGTCTCTTATTGGTTTAGACCACGATACCGTCAGGAGAACACAGAGCGATGCTGCGCTTGCGAAAGAGATTTCAGTGTTCACCCGAGCAGCATCGGCTGCACCAGTGCGACCTATCATTTTTTTCAGTCGCACTCTTAAAAATGTTGGTCGCACTCTCGAGCCCCGGTTGAGCATAAATGAGCTCTTAGTTAGCAAAACATCACAGGAACTTGCCTTGATCAATGGAAGGCTGAGGTTGGAGTGGTCTCACCCTCCTTGTATTGGCGCATAAACTGTTGAAACGTCATTTGCTTCTTTAAGGAACCATCAAACGGATATCCAGCCATGGCTTCAGCGAGTCTCCATCCACGTCTTTTTCTGAGATACAACACACACGCGCAAAATTATAAACACAATTATGGGCCAACAAATGTAAAACACCCACCCGTACACACTTGCGTGCGGCCAAATGTGTGGAAGAGAACACCGGAACTGTGGGAAAACGGCAGTGTTAAGCTCAACTCTGTAAACTCTTGCTAGCTAAGAGCCAAACACAGCGCGGCTAGCCGCCATTTGCAATCTGAACTCCCCGAGTGAGGCGAAGACCAGCGTTAACAACTCACGGACATTTCACGGCGATTCCGCGTTAAAGAAAACGCCTAAATGTACAGACTACTGAGCCAGAATGTTATTTAAAACTTACGTGGCAGAAATGGCAGCGAGCGGCGACCGTCACGTCAATGTGCGGACCGGCTAAAGCGACGCCGCCTCGGCAGTACAGTCAGGTTAAACGCGGCCAAGTGGCCCAGCAGGCGGCGGGAGAAAAACACGGGTTGCACTACCCAAGTTCGCAGGGGCTCCTTAAGGTCGCGCCAATTCATGCGTGTCCCCGTGGAGGAACGCAAAGAATGACAAAAATGATCGATGAAACGGTGAAAATACTTGGAAAAAATAAAAGGGGGTGTAATTGTGATGGCAACACTAACCGTTAATTGATTAAATGGACGAAATCGCTGAGATAAAATGTATGCCGTCACCAAATTTAGCATGAACTTGCGACATTCGGCTTAACGTTCTGAGCGCCCCTTTAAGAGTTGCGGTTGGACGGGTCTCGCGAGACTTCGGACGTGCTGCTGACGTGTCCTGTTTTTAAGCGGAATGAATAAAAAGGACCCGGCCCGGCGACGTCTCAAAGGCTCCAAGACATTAATTAGAGGGAAGCTATTGGACAACTTTTGAGTCATTTCATAAATATATTTGGTTTTCATACTCAGGATAGGAATTTGGAAAAATGTGCTTTTGTGAATAACCTCATTCTCTTTCTGGCAAAAATTTCACATTCATTCGAGTTACAATAAGAAGGCTGTAAAAACAATGACCTTTTTGTTATGGCAACAGAAGTGATAGCCTTGCTGGGTATATTATGGTCATTTTTCCTTTTCTTTACTTATTTTATTCTATCAATTTTTCACCCCCTGGCATTTATGTTCTTGATCGTTCTTATGGTTTCTAAGTTAATAAATGTTGCTATTAAAAAAAAAACGACCCGAAAAGGGTCTTAAAGGAGAAACCGTCTCGTTGTCTATTCATTCCTTACTTAATTGAAAGACCAAAAATCACACTTAAATAGCGTTATCTCCCAACAAGCCATGCGCTTGATGTAACTTAGGTAACATTAAGTTACAATAGCCCGAGTTACGTTTGTTAGTTACCTAGTGTAATCGGTTATTTTCTTGCCCGGTGCGGGATTCGATACGGGTATACTGCACCACAAGGCGACATCACTAACCGCTCGGCTAAAGGGTCAGACCCGTTAACTAGGGGCTAACGTGTCTTATTGGTAGTTTACAGTCGTCACCCTCCCCGGAAGCGCGCCATCGCACTTCGTTATTCCCGCGCTCCGAAGAGACTTCTGAGGATCTGCACACTTCCGGATCCCACCGCTGCCACCAATGTAACCGGTTATTTTCTTGCCCGGTGCGGGATTCGATACGAGGTGTACTGCACCACAAAGCGACATCACTAACCGCTCGGCTAGAGGGTCAGACCCGTTAGCTAGGAGCTAACGTGCCTTATTAGTAGTTTACACTAGTTAGCCAACAGTAGAATGAACAGAAACGTTGCGGTCCTGTTACTTACACCTGAATTTCCTTGCCTCTTCTTCGTTCATTTCTATTCCAGCTTTAATTATTATTTTCTAATTAGTTCATCTGTGAACAAACTCGCCAAAGCAGGAGGAAAACTTAACTGACCGCCATTTCAAAACCGACAACAATGGAGAATGATGAACCCTCCCCTTATACATCCATGGATGAATTCAGAACACTAACCCCTGTTGGTCTTACGAATTAACGACATGAGGGTGATAGCCTCGACCAGAGCCCTAGAGAGAGAGTTACATCAACTCCGTAGACGTCAATGGGCCAACAGCAATGGCGGATGCCCCGGATAGTTCCAAACAGTGCGCACAGAATGTGTGTCACGTTGGAATATATCTACATCTATATATAAATGTAAAAATCTGAAAATATTGGTTACCAGGCATCGCGGTTAAGCAGTTCATTTAAATGACCCGCCAAAATTTGTTTGGAACTATTCGGCGGCTACATGAACCACGTGACCCTCTCGCGTTCTGACCCCTCATTGACGCAACTCTGTCTTTCTAGAGCTCTGGAACAACCATACCGTCCATCACCATATTTCAACAATGCAATGTAAAGGCTAGCTGAAATCACGAAAATGCACACCCAGCTAGGTTATTAATGAAGCTTATAAAATGATCCACAGGCCACACAGACCAAGAATTGAATGGAAAGGTACCAGTAGCCTTATTTCATGCAACCCAACTCTATTTTTTTTTAAAAATCAAGATTTTATAATCACTCATTTGCCTGTACCTTAAGCTTGTTACATGTACAATTATGTACCTTTAAAAATTAAAAGGTCCACAGTTATCACCTTATTTATCACCCCTCATTTCATTTTTAACACGTGCCTGCACATTGTTTTTAATGACAATACATTGAATTTAATTAAGGACCGCTTCCATACCTTACAGCAGGAGTGAGCAATCTTATCCAGCAATTACACACTTGTGTCTCCTAATCAAGTTCCTCAGCAAAGACTCTACTGATTGATTAGTAGGATCAGGTGTGCAACTGCTTGGTTGGAACAAAAGCCTTCACCCACACTGGCCCTTTCTGGATAAGATTGCACACCCTTGCCTTACAGGGCAATTTTCTGACAAATGTCCCCTTGGGTACAGAAATTACACCCCCATTCCTCTGTGCGTACTTACAGTTGGTCTAGAGGAGCGGCCAACATCAAGACATGATGTTATTGCAGAGGGGCACAAGGGCTGAACTGAGCAGAATAAACCATCTTCACCCGTCCACTTTCCACAAGCTGAATTCAGAATCCCGAACTTGAGGGAGGTCTTGCCTTATTTTCTCGACGAATACGCAGTGGCGCCCCCAAGGGGTGGCCAGGGCCACCCCGATACTATCCCTGCCCCCCCCCCCGCTGGCCCCCCCAGCCACGAGTTGCATATGCAGAATATGCTTCTGATTATGCATAATATGCTTCAATCTGATATTTTCATTTTTCATTTCTGGACATACACAATGTAACAAGGAATCGTCTAACCTGTTACAATATATACAGATACATGACACATTGAAACTCAAAATGTTAACTGTACCGTATTAGTCTATTCAGTAACATTAACTGTGAAAAATAAGAAGCCACAGTTGTTCAGTGTGCGATTCCTTAACTTGACAGTTTTCAGCTAGCCTATACGGAATACTGCAAAAGCATGAGAGATTTCCTGAAAGGCAGTCACGGCTTTTGGTTTAGGTGGGCCACCCCAAGATTTGCAGTGGCCCCATTTGGCCCCCCCCCCCATGAAACATTCCTGGGGGCGCCACTGCGAATACGGTGTCCGAAACAGTAGGCTAAAATGTAATCGGGAACAGGCAGTGTTCGTAACGGGATTTCAGATACAGCAGGAAAAGTCGGCAGTCGGAAAACAGGCAGTCAGTAACTAATCCGAACACAGGTAAAGCTTGAATGACACAGGTTAAGACGCTAGCACGAGCTCGCAAAATGGCAGGGTACAAGTAACGCAGGGAATAATGAGATGACGAGTTGCAGGTGAGCGGAAGGGCAGACCGGCAGGGACAGGAAGCGGAGAAGTTGGCGGGAAAAGGAAGCGCATGGACTCTAAAAACAAAACCGCGCACTCACGCAAACTCACACACGACTGACAGAAATGCAGCTCTCTTCTCCCCCCCCCTCTCTCTATCACACACACACACACACACATCCAAAGGTGGACAACCCGGCTTCAGAAAGTAAAAGTCCTGCCACGTATTTGTTCCACCCATGCGCTACATCAGCTGAATTTAATTAGCGCAACCCTTCAGCCAGATAGAGTGAAATCACCTTGTTAAGTGAATGGCTAGAACCATAGGCGTTTCTAGCCCATTTTTGGGGGTCCTGCAGCACCCCTAAATTGAACCCCAGCACCCCTAAAATTGAAGAGATTTTTTATTTTTTACTGTATGTCCATGTTTAATAAGCTGAAGAAATGTCAAAACCATATCCAGTATATGGTTTAAACGTAATATTTTAACAACAAAAACACAGCACCCCCCATGCTTCGAAAATGGTTTGATCCACCCCCCCCAAATTTATCTTGCCTGGCCGGCCAGCACTCTGGGTGCTCAGCACCCCTAAAGCTCTGATCCTAGAATCGCCCCTGGCTAGAACAAATACATGGTAGGACTTTTATTTTCTGAAGCCGGGGTGTTCACCTCTGCCCCTTGTTTGGCTCTAGGCCTTTATACAGTGCAGGTGTAAGATAAGAAGAATATCTTTTATTGGTTCTCCAGAGGGAAAATGTGGGTGTTACAACAGCACAAAGACAAAAATAAAATGTCTGCTAGGACTTGTTACAACTGAACTGCAAATGTGTCAATAAAACCTAAAATTAGATTTTTACATTCTCATATATGATCATTTAAGTCTACATTCTAGTCTAAAAGTCTTAAATATGTCTGGGCATCTAGTCCTAGGCACCGGGAATAAGCCGAACTTTAATGTTTACAAGGCATACTCTTGGTGGCCTTGTGCCCGCTGGGGCTTGCTCACTCCGGAACATCCTCAAGCTAAACTATAACCTAAGCGAATTCAGGGGGCCGCCAGGAACTGCCCCCTAATTCAGCTAGTTTTATGTCTGAGTTTTCTGACCTTCTATCTATTGTCATGCCAAAATATGACAGGGTGCCTATTCTTGGTGAAATTAATATTCATGCGTGTTGTCCTTCCCATTCCCTCACCTCACATTTTTTGGATCATGTAGACTCTTAACCTCATTCAATCTGTTAAAGGGGCCACACATTCCAAAGGCCAAATTTTATACCTTGTACTCTAATCTGGTTTCTGTCTCGAGTATCTTAATCTGGTGGATGTGCCTGTATCTGACCATAAAGCTGTAATTTTCAAAATCCAACTACAGCACTCTATTCCTACTCTCTATCCTAAAACACGCTGTCGCATTCTCAACACTGGCTCTGCAGTTAAAGTCTGTGATGCTTTTAATTCATCCTCTTTTAATCCCTCTTTATCCCTGCCCCAATCCAAATGCACTCTTAAATTCATTCAATGATCAGTGCCTATCCATCCTCGACCAAATTGCACCGTTTAAAACTAGGAAACAAAAGTCAAATAACCTCCCCTGGCTGAATGATCGCACTCGAGCCCTTAGAAGACTCTGTAGAAAACCAGAATGACAATAGAAGGTCAACAAATCAGAATTAGCCCATGACACCCTTAAAAACCAAATTTTAATTGACCAGAAGGCAGTTAGGATGGAAGATCAGCTTACTAATATCTAGAAATAACCACAATCCTAAAGTTATCTTTAGGGTAACTGATTCTGTTATTAATGGTCCTTCCACTTCTCTTTTTGAACCTGATGTTGAGTTGACTGAAAATTTTCTCACTCATTTTGCAAATAAGATGGCGAATATCAGGTCCCAAATTCAGCCAGGCGCTTGTATTTGTTCCATTCCCCATGTTAATTCTGCCTCTTTTACCGAGTCTCTCTCTGTCTGGGGAGTGTGTAGGACATTTGCCCCTAAAGTCACCGTGCGTGCACTACTCTCTACTACTACTACTACTACTACTACTAGTACTACTACTACTACTACTACTACTACGTTCGTGTGCTACCATAAGAGGTCGCCACAGCGGATCATCCATTTCCATCTCTTCCTGTCATCTTCATCTTCCTCTGTCACATCAGCTACCTGCATGTCAAGTCAAGTCAAGTCAATTTTATTTGTATAGCCCTATATCACAAATTACAAATTTGCCTCAAGGGGCTTTACAGCAACACAACATTCTGTTGTGTAAAATATTCAAAATTGTTCAGTGCAGAACATGTCCTCCCTCACCACATCCATAAACCTCCTCTTTGGCATTCCGCTTTTCTTCTTGCCTGGCAGCTCCATATTCAGCATCCTTCTCCCAATATACCCAGCATCTCTCCTCCACACATGTCCAAACCATCTCAATCTTGCCTCTCTTGCTTTGTCTCCAAACCGTCCAACCTGAGCTTTCCCTCTAATATAATCATTCCTAATCCGGTCCTTCTTCATCATTCCCAATGAAAATCTTAGCATCTTCAACTCTGCAACTTCCAGCTCCACCTCCTGTCTTTTCATCAGTGCCACTGTCTCCAGACCATACAACATAGCTGGTCTCACAACCATCTTGTAAACCTTCCCTTTAACTCTTGCTGGTACCCTTCTGTCGCAAATTACTCCTGACGTATACAATAAAACGTGCCTTTTATCATCAGCCATCAGTGCTTTGTGTAATTACTTCTGAGTATTTCTTGAGTATTTACAGGCAGTTTTCACACCACACAGCCACAGCCAAAAATCAGTGCCTCAGACTTCCTTTTTAACAGCCAGCCCTATTACACAAAAAATGGAACAACACATTGCTTGTGACAGATATTTGCGTGATAACATACCAAAATTTGACATCTTAAGTCAATTTTATTTTTTTGTGTAGCCCAATCTCACAAATTACAAGTTTGCCCCAAGGGAAAACAACATCCTGTCCTTAGACCCTCACATCAGATAAGGAACAGCTCCCTAAAAAAAAAAAAAAAAAAAAAAAACGTTAACAGAGAGAAAAAATAGGAAGAAACCTCAGGGTGAGCAAAAGAGGAGGGGTCTCTCTCCCAAGATAGACAGACATACAATGGATGTTGTGTTTAAACAATTTACATAATACAACATTGAAAGAGGATAACAGAATTATAATGGAATTATAAAATATATGAAGAATATGATGAGGAGGCTGCCAAGCAGTGTCCAGATGCCATCGGAAAAGCCTAGGCTCTGAGCCATGCGACCAGCATCACCATTTAAAGTCTCTGTTTGTAATAATTGTATAACTTTTTTACCATATTCTTCATAAGATTTTCTCTGACAACCTTTAATACAGAGTTTTAAACACTAAGTGAGCACTATTTATGCCTGTCTTTGTCTACTTTCATCTTGGAAAAAAAGTGTAGAAGAGAATAGTGATGGAGGTGTGAGTTAGCCTGAGGATTGTAGCAGAATGCCAACTTGTATAAGGTAGAAGTAGAGAGGATTCAGATTTGTGGACGACACCTGGGTTAAAATGAAATCTTAGGAGGTACCACGTTTCACCGATCACATTAACTCTGTGGACAACCACATCAAGTTCACCAGGGAGGATTAAGGAAAATGACAGGTTAGCCTTCTTAAACTGTGAAATTGTATTTGGTGATGGGGGACATTTGATTGTTGGTGTTTACAGAAAACCAAAACATCCTGATCAGTACTTAACTCTTATCAGTACTTGACTCTTATCATCCACTGGAGCACAAACTAGGAGTCATCTGGACGCTGTACCACCAAGCTGACAACACCCCCACCAACATAGCGGCTGGGGAAGGGGAGAAATCCCATATTAAACAGACCCTGGTTAAGTGTGGTTATCTTAACTGGGCGTTTGTCAAAGCCAGGAAGATGCCCAAACAGCGCACCAGCCAACTGAAGAGAGGAGATGGACAACAGCTGCCTAAGCCTAAACCAGTGGTGATTCCTTATGTGGCGGGAGTGTCAGAAAAGCTGAGACATTTTTAAAACACCGCATCTCAGTTGCTTTCTAACCCCAAAAGACGCTGCAGCAGAAGTTGGTCCACCCCAAGGATCAGGTCCCCCGGCACAAACAGAGCAATATAGTGTATGCTTTTAAGTGCCAGGAGGATTGCCGTGACTTGTACATCGGGGAAACTAAACAGACACTGGCCCAAAGAATGGCACAACACAGAAGAGCTAATACGTCAGCCCAGGACTCCACAGTCTACACCAATCTACAGGCCAGTGGCCAATCTTTCAAGGAATAGGATGTGCACATTCTTGATAGGGAGGAACGATGGTATGAACAGGGAGTCAAAGAGGCCATCTATGTTAAGAGGGAACGACCATCCCTGAACTGGGGGGGGGGCTAAGAATCCATATGTCACCATCGTACAATGCTGTGATTTCAACTATTCCCCAATCCTCTTTGAATAGTACACATGGCTATTGTAACTCTAGTTAAAGGTCACACCCATATTTGCACATGAAACTGGTTGACGGTTTCAGTCATTATACATCTGTCGCCATTTTACAATGCTGTCATTGCAGCAATCCCTAATCCCAATCCTTCTGTGAATAGTACACATGGCCTTTGAAACTCTTGTTAAAGGTCACACCCACTCAATTGCTCCTTCATCTGGGATATTACTGGTAGATCTCGCTTCTGCAGTTTGGCCTGGATTGGGGAGATCACTGAGATGGTGGGTGGTAAATTGAGAGCTTTGCCTTCCAGCTCAGCTCCTTCCTTACCACAACGGTCCGGTACAACATCCGCATTACTGCTGATGCTGCACCAATCCACCTGTCAATCTCCTGCTCCATCCTACCCTCACTCGTGAACAAGACCCCGAGATACTTCTTCACTCGAGGCATCAATTCATCCCCAACCCAGACGGAGCAATCCACCATTTTCCAGTAGAGAACCATGGCCTCAGACTTGGAGGTGCTGACTCTCATCCCAGCCATTTCACACTCAGCTGCAAATCGCCCCGCCCCAGTGCATGCTAGAGGTCACGTTCTGATGAAGCCAACAAACCACATTCATTCCAACCCTCACCTATGGTCATGAGCTTTGGGTAGTGACCGAAAGGGTGAGATCGTGGATACAAGCGGCTGAAATGAGTTTCCTCCGTAGGGTGTCTGGGCTCAGCCTTTGAGATAGGGTGAGGAGCTCGGACATCCGGAGGGAGCTCGGAGTAGAGCCGCTGCTCCTTCGCGTCGAAAGGAGCCAGTTGAGATGGTTCGGGCATCTGATTAGGACGCCTCCTGGGCGCCTACCTTTGGAGGATTACCGGGCACGGCCAACTGGGAGGAGACCCCGGGGTAGACCCAGAACTCGCTTGGATGGACTACATGTCCAATCTGGCCTGGGAACGCCTTGGGATCCCCCAGGAGGAGCTGGAGGGCGTTGCTGGGGAGAGGGACGGGGATATCATCCTCTGTGTGGGTGTGTCAGCCCTGTGATGGTGTGGTGTCCTGTCCAGCGTGCCCCCCTCCCCCCCGGCCTCCCGATGACTGCTGGGGTAGGCTCCAGCATCCCTGCGAAGCTGAGAGCAGGATAAGCAGTTTGGATAATGGATGGATATATTTACATTTATTTAAATGAATAAATAAATAAATGAAATAAAGTAAGTTGACATAACTCTTAATTCACACAGCAAACATTCACATATCTAGGCTACTTAATTTTGTTAAGGCTTGTAAAACACACTTCTATACATTTGTGAAGTTAAAACTTAAGAAGAACTTTAATGTTTGCAATCCACTCTCTGTCTTTGCACTCAAGCCATTACTCCCTGAATTTGCTCTCACAAACTGCTTTCCCTCAGTCTAATCAACGTCAGCCCATATGGCTTTGTGCATTAAAAACAATGCTGCTCACATATGGAAAGTGGTTGAGAGAACAAGTGTCACGCGGTGTTTGTTGTGTTTGTTGGTGACAGCCGTCTGCTCCCACGGCTCCAGCTATCAGTGGGGGTACGCCTGCTCCCATCTGTCGGTCTGCAAGCAGGTGGTGTCGATAATGATATGACGTAGCAGGGCTCAAAACACAAGTGTCATTCGCTCTCAAAAAGCCAGCAAGGCTAGTATTTTTTTTTTCGAACTACGAAAATTTCATGTTCATGTTTTTGGGACAAAGAAATATTGGTACCCTGTGAGGATTGTGGGGTTTTTTTCCCCCCAGATTTTCCTCCCCAATTGTATCCAGCCAATTACCCCACTCTTCCAAGCCATCCCGGTCGCTGCTCCCCCATATAGCAAAATCGCTGTGGCCCAGACCCGTCCCATACCGCGTGGAATGATGGCACTTGGGTGGTCCGCTCCTGTTTGCCAGATCTGGGCCAGAACCAAGCCATAGCAATGCCGCATGTGCCACATATTTGCCAAATGTGGCCCATAATTGTTTTGTGATATTTGGGCCATATTCACCACCATTTACCACACGGGCCACTTCAGGGTCACATCCAGATTACGTGTTGCCGAGAGCACCGCATCTTTGCCAAAAAAGGCCCACATTTGATTTGGAATATTTGGGCCATATTTGCTATTATACATGTGGGCCACTTCAGGCTCACATCCATTTTGTCAGGGCCAGAAGAAGGCCACCAGTGCTGCATCATTGCCTGAAGTGGCCCACATCCGGATGCTATTTGGGCCGCCCCCTCTGCTGATCCGGGGAGGGCTGCAGACTACCACATGCATCCTACGATACATGTGGAGTCGCCAGCCGCTTCTTTTCACCTGACAGTGAGGAGTTTCGCCAGGGGGACGTAGCGCATGGGAGGTTCACACTATCCCCCCAGTCCCCCCCCCCCGAACAGGCACCCCGACCGACCAGAGGAGGCGCTAGTGCAGCGACCAGGACACATACCCACATCCGGCTTCCCACCCGCAGACACGACCAATTGTGTCTGTAGGGACGCCCGACCAAGCCGGAGGTAACACTGGGATTCGAACCGGTGATCCCCGTGTTCGTAGGCAGCGGAATAGACCGCCACACCACCCGGATGCCCCGAGGATTGTGAGTTTGACTGTTCCAGACAGCATATGAACACACACACACACACACACACACACACACACACACACACACACACACACACACACACACACACACACACACACACACACACACACACACACACACACACACACACACACACTTGGCGGTATTGCTTTAGAAAACAAAAACGTACCTGATGTTAAAATTGTAGCCATCAGCTCCTAAGAAAGCTACATTGTTCCTGCTGACAGCATCAATCCAAGCACCACTTACTCCAGACTTGTTACTAGTTATCAGTTATTGGGTCAAAAGAAAAATAGAGGCAATTTCTTTGCACAAAAGCAGCGCTACCTTGTTGCCAGTGATGGATGACAAGTTTATACTGACAACAGTTTCTGTCAGAAGGAAAGAGTTTGACAGAACAATGGATTCTTAGCTTGTATTCACAGGATCAAGGCCGTGGCAGCTATCATGAACAATTCCTCACAAACATAGTCATGTTTGTTAGCTGTTTCGATTTTGAAATGGTGTTTTTTTTCTCCTTCAAAACACGTTTTAAGAATTTCTATCTAAATATTGCGATGCCCCAGTAAATGTAATCCATTACATTTACCAACTCTCTGCAGTTTCCTCCAGTTTCATGAGGTTTGCTCCGATCACCTTAATCCTATTGTATGTATTCCATTGCTCCCAACCCTGGTTTTAGGATCGCTAGGATGACTTACATACTTCCTTCATTGGCAGGGTCAAAGTAACATTTTCACCCAAATGTTCAAGGTTGGATAACACCAAAAAGAATTCTGATGGGGTTTTTTGGGGGGATTTCTTCCCCCCCTTTTACGCCCCAATTGTACTTGGCCAATTGCCCCAGTCTTCGGAGCCATCCCGGTCGCTGCTCCACCCCCTCTCCTGATCCAGGGAGGGCTGCAGTCTACCACACGCCTCCTCCAATACATGTGGTGTCACCAGCCGCTTCTTTTCACCTGACAGTGAGGAGTTTTACCAGGGGGACGCGGCGTGTGGGGGGATCACGCTATTCTCCCCAGTTCCCCCTCCCCCCCGAACAGGCGCCCCGACCAATCAGATGAGGCGCTGGTGCAGTGACCAGAACACATACCCCCCCACCGGCTTCCCACCTGTGTCTGGAGGGGGTGGGGGGGGGGGTCGGCTTGTGTTCGTTACATGAATGCATCTCTGTGTGTGGGGGGGGGGCAGTGGTTCGGCCTGGAGTCGCCTTGTCACAGAAGTGGGGAGGCGTCTCCTTCCAGACTGCCGGCCGGAGAGAGGCAGCTGGCGAACGCATGCAGTATGAGGGTGGGTGTTTGAATTAAAAATAGGGATCGACTGGCCACTAAATTGGGAGAAAAAAGGGAAAAATCAGAAATAAATTTTAAAAAAAAGAAAAGAAAAGGGCAAAAAAAATTCACAAATCTAGTGAAACACTAAATTAGTTTAGTGTGATGTGATGTTGGTGTGTGATCCTCAGTTTGATTAGTGCTTGGCTAGGTGGATGGACGTATAGGAGGAGGATGAATGATTTGACGGTCTGAAAGTTGGTCTGATGGGTTAACAAACAGATGGATAGACAGTTTGGTCGGTGATGATGGAGAGGAGATTGTCGAGCATTTTGACAGCAATGGCATTGAAATTCTGTCATATAATGGGCCTTTCGCTCAGATTTTAACATCGCAGATCATAACACTTTGGAATCCATCCATCCATCCATCATCCGTCCATCATCCATCCATCCATCATCCAAACCGCTTATCCTGCTCTCAGGGTCGCCGGGATGCTGGAGCCTATCCCAGCAGGCATTGGGCGGCAGGCGGGCAGACACCCTGGACAGGCCGCCAGGCCATCAGACAGGGCTGACACACACACATACATTCACACAGACACACACACACACACACACACCTAGGGACAATTTAGTACGGCTGATTCACCTGACCTACAGGTCTTTGGACTGTGGGAGGAAACCGGAGCAACCAGCGGAAACCCACACAGACACGGGGAGAACATGCAAACTCCACACAGAGGACGACCCGGGATGACCCCCAAGGTTGGGCTACCCCGGGGATCGAACCCACGACCTTCTTGCTTTGAGGTAACCACATTTTGGAATCCTTTGTTCATAATTATATGAATATGGGAAGGTCATGACAACATTTACCTTGATGCATGCTCAATAATCCAGGTAAGGAAATCTCAGAAAGTTGAATCAGTTCATCTGGACTCAACGTGTACTGGGTGAAACGGTTTGATCACTCATGCAAATGACCTCGTCAACCCAACCGACTGCAGGTATCCCTGTTATAAACAGCACAGTGGCATAATGACCAAAAACAACGAACGTTGTCGTATGCAAATTGGCGTGACCATTAACTAGAGTTAGAATGGCCGTGTGCACTATTCAGATAGGTTTGGGGAATAGTTGTAATCACCGCATTGTAAGACGGCAACAGATGTACCATCCCTGAAACTGGGGGGGGGGGGTGCTAAGAGTACATCTGTCGCCAATTTACAACGCTGTGATTGCAACTATTCCCCAATCCTCTGAATAGTACACATGGCACATTTTTCAGACAGCCCGACATCCATCCATCCATCCATTATCCAAACCGCTTATCCTGCTCTCAGGGTCGCAGGAATGCTGGAGCCTATCCCAGCAGTCCCAGTTCAACACCAGGTTAAAAAAAAGAAAAAAAAAGGAAGTGGAGGGATCATTAAGAGAACTTTAGGGCTGTGGTTATTTCTAGATGTCAATTCAGAGAAGTGCTGACCTCGCATCCTTAACCGCCTTCTGGTAATTTAACGTTTGGTTTGTATGGGTGTTATGTGCTAATCCCGACTTGTTGACCTTCCATTGTCGTTCTGATTTTCTACAGAGTCTTCTAAGGGCACGAGTGTGATCGTTCAGCCAGGGGAGGTTATTTGATTTTTTGTTTGCTAATTTTAAACGGTGCAGTTTGGTCGAGGATGGACAGGCACTGATCATTGAATGAATTTAACAGCGCATGTGAATTGGGAAGGGATATAGAGGGATTAAAGGATGACGAATTTAAAGCATCACAGAATTTAACTGCAGAACCAGTGCCGAGAATGTGAGAGCATGTCTTAGGATAGAGACTAGGGGTAGCGAGCTGTAGCGGGACTTTGAAAACGACAGCTTTATGGTCAGATACAGGCACATCCACCAGATTAAGACGCTCGAGAGAGAAACCGGATGAGAGTCCAATGTCTAAAATGTGACCTTTGGAATGTTTAACAGATTTAATGAGGTTAAAAAAGTCTATAAGATCCAAAAAATGTGAGGTGGGGGAACGGGAAGGACAACACGCATGAATATTAAACTCCGCAAGAATAAGCACCCGGTCATATTTTGGCATGACAAACGACAGAAGGTCAAAAGACTCAGAAATAAAACTAACTGAATCAGGGGGGCCTATAAATTGAGATGCAGAGTAAGGGGGGAGGGCCAGCTACCTCAAAGAAAGAAAACATAAAACCTCAACACGGTCAGGAAAAGTAGACCCTTCCTGTCTCAGCATGCAGCACAACTACTGGTACAGGCCCTTGTAATATCACACATTGACTACTACAACTCCTTACTGGCAGGTCTCCCTATATGCACTTCCAAACCTCTGCAAATGATCCAGAACATGGCGGCGTATCGGGTCTTCAACCAACCCAAAACAGCACACGTCACTCCACTGTCCATATCCCTCCACTGGCTCCCAGTTGCTGCCCGCATCAAATTCAAAACCTTGATGTTCGCTTACAAAACAGCACCTAAAACGGCTCCTGCCTACCTGAACTCCTCCATTCAGGTCTACGCTCAGTCCCGCTCAGTATGCTCTGCCAATGAAAGGCGTCTGGCACCTCCGCCACAACGGGGCCCTAAGTCACTAGCCAGACTCTTCTCTTCTGTAGTTCCCCGGTGGTGGAACGAGTTACCAAACTCCATTCGATCCGCTGAGTCCCTCTCCATCTTTAAGACGAAGCTAAAGACCCAGCTCTTTCTCCAACACCTCCACACCTGCTGGTATTAATGAAAAAAAATTGTTTCTATGCACTGCCGAACTGTACGAGTTATTAGACATAAAATCGATCCGTACAAGTGTGTATCGCCTCTAAACAGACGGGCTCATGGAGAGATTTAATAAAATACAAAAAAAACCATGATTTAGAAGTTCGAGCTTGAGGATAGCCGCAATTAGGATAAATGTTAGATCCTCTGTTATTTGCGGTACGAGATGTGCCCCAGGCCTCCACAGGGTTTTCCCTCCTTTGAGACGTGTTGGACCTGATTAAAGAAAGCTGAGTGAATGGTCCAAGCACCAGTAAAAACGAAGTACAGTACATCCTGGACCTGAGGGCAAAACGCCATGCACTTGGGCAGTTGCCATGGCAGAATTTGCGCCAGGCCCAGGAACCTCAGCAGTGCCTGTATAACAAGAAAAAGACCTCATATTACTTCAAGTCCAGCTCCAAATTACTTGACAAGTGGCAAGGGCCCTTTGAGGTCACACGATGAGTGAGGGATGTCAACTATGAGGTTGTGCATAATGACAGGGGAGGTGCTACACACATCTACCACCTCAATCTCCTAAAAGCATTGAATGAGGCGGTCCCGGTTTCTCTGGCCATGTTGGTATCCGAGAGATGAGTTGGGGACGGAAGTCCCGAAATCAAACAATTCCGCCTCCTTTCATTATGAAAACCATCTCTCAGCCTGCTAGAAAGCCAAGGTTGCTGTGTTCCTACAATGCTCTGCTGATGTGTTCTCCCCCCCTGCCAGGACACACAAACCTCAGACAGCACCACAAAGTGACATCTCCGGGCATGACAGTGCACTCACATCCGTGCCAACTGCCTGAACACAAAAAGAAAACTGTTCAGGTAAAAGTCAGGGCCATGCTGGATGTGATGGCCGTACTCGCAGCCACATATTTGTAGTTCATTTTGTCCTAATTCAGTTTATTTGAGGCACATCACGTTTCATATCACAAGCAAATAAATGACATTACACATACGTAGGTTTTCTTTCATACGACATACTTATACTTTGTTTGGCGGTGTTGACAGTGCATTGGTTCTCTTTTGTAGCGCACACATTTAGTTGGCTTTTGTGCAGTCACCACACTAGTTTTGTCTTTAGTTTTAAGTTGTTCTAGTCTTTGGTTCTTGAGTTACCAGTGCTGGGGTGTCACTGCCAGAGGACGTCTTGCCAGGCCTGAGAAGAAGATGAACTCCACAGAGCAGAGCTGTTGCATACAGGGTGGCCAGTTGGGCTCTGCCAATTACCCGCCACGTCATAGGGAGAATGTTGTTCTTAATTTGGACATTTTGTTTGTTTCTTTAGAACATGTTGGGGTTTGGTTCTTTTGCTTTGGTTACTGTTTAAATGGGTCGACTTTCTGAGGAGTTGTCCTGTTTTTTGTTATCTGTGGTTTGGTTGGTGCAGTGTTGTTTGTGTGCTACCCCTTTTGTTTCAGGGTGGTCTGACCAGCCAGTATATATGTTCCCCATTGCGTTCAGTTTGTTAGGTCAGTTTGGTATGTTGTGTTTGTTATGTTCAGTTTCTTAATTGGGCATAATATGAGTTAAGTACTGTTTGATTGACCTCTTATATGGACCTAGAGCTTTTTGTTATCGGTGGGGGATTGTTTTTGGGTAAAATAAAAACCCCTGTTCTGAAAAAACTACCTGTGATTCCTCTTGCCTACCAGCCCAGTCCCTTGCACTGGAAATGGGAGTAATAGCGTAGTCTTGCAGTGACTGGTGTAGCCCCATTGTCCTTGTGCACAAGTCCAATGATCTATATATGGTTCTGTGTAGAGTACTGCAAGGCGAATGATATCCAGGTTTGACGCCTATCCAACGTCGCGGGTCGACAAACTCCTGGACTGGCTTGGCTCTGTTTGCTTTTTTACAACACTGGATTTAAAGAGGGGCTACTTGCAGATTCTCTTGTCTCAAGAGTCTAAGGAAAAAATGGCTTTCTCTGTGCTGGATGGTTTGTAAGAGTTTGTGTCACTTCCATTCTGGCTGTTCAGAGCTCCAGCCATATTTAATTGACTGGGTGCTGCAGCCACATGCTGTGCATGCTGCAGCCTACTTAGATGACATGATCATCCACAGTAGCAGCTGGGACCAGCATATGTGGCAGGTGGCGGAGATGCTCGAGTCTCGGAGCCAGGCAGGGATCATGAGTAACCTGAAGAAATGTGTGGTTGGGCAGCAGGAGGCACAGTATCTTGAGTACCACTTAGGCAGTGGGCTGGTGCACCTCCAGATACAGAAAACCACTGTTATTGTGGCCAGCCCTAAGCCTGAGATGAAAAAGCACATGAGGGCATTCCTGCTATTTGGTTCGTCCCCACCTTTGTGGGGCTGACCAGTCCCCTGACCGACCTCACCCGAAAGGCTGCCTCAGATCCGGTCCAGTGGACGGAGTAATGTCCAGTGGTGTTTGAGAGAATTAAACTAGCCTTCTGTGGGGAGTCACTGCACCACACTCCTAACTCCTCTCTCCCTTTGGTCTTGCAGACCGATGTATCAGACAAAGGGTCGGGGGACATTTTGTCCTAGGAGGTGGTGGGAGCCGATTGCCCGATGCTGTAAATAAGCTGCAAGTTGCCAGACAGGGAGAAGAAGTACAGCACCGTAGGGAAGGAGTGTCTGGCCATCAGATGGGTAGTCGGTGCACTCTGCTTCTACCTCCTAGTATGCTCATTCAACCACTGTTTGGACCATGCCCTGCTCCAGTGGCTCTACCACATGAGGGATGCCACCACATGGATCACCCATTGGTATCTGGCCGTACAGCCAGGGGCCCTTTTAATTTCAAGGTGGTCCATTGCCCGGGGACACAGATGGTCATGGCTGATTTCCTCTTTCACTCTGGGGTGGGGGGTCACTGTTGGCCGGAAGTAGCCCCGGCCTAATTCGGGTGGTGGGGGTATGTGGAGGTGGGGCGTGGTTTAGACTAGGCCACAGGCAGACAGATAGGCGGTGTGGGTGGCGGGAGAGCAGATGAGCGATACCGAGGTCAGGTGTGCTAACTAACAAAGAAGACAACAAAGAAAGCCACTTCATTTGTGTCATTGTCCAAGGTACAATGACATTTGTTTTCTGCACTTAACCAATCCTATCCTATAGGAGCAGTGGGCAGCTGTGGTGCTGCAGCTGAGGACCAATTCCAGCTCTTTTCCCCATTGCCTTGGTCAGGGGCATAGACAGGAGTATTAACCCTAACGTGGATGTCTTTCTGATGGTGGGAGGAAACTGGAGCACCTGGAGGAAACTCATGCAAACATGGGGAAAACATGCAAACCACACAGAAGGGACCTGGGACGGCATGGCTTTTGAACCCAGGACCTTCTTGTTGTGAGACAACAGTGCTAACCACTGGGCCACCAAGCCGCTCAGCCAACAAACAAGACTTTGTAAACAGAGACACTGTAAACAAAAGCCTGTGTTCACCACCTAACTTCTCTATCTGCCTCTCCATCCCGGCCCCTCCCACTGGCAACAGCCTTGCCATGAGGATGAACACTGGTGTAGCAGCAAACACATTCCTACTCAAACAGGGAAAAGCATGGAAACATGATGATGGAGTAGCGATGCTCCAACCCTAACCCTAAACCCCTCAATTGGTCAGGTAATATACCAATTCTACATTCAACAGTAGGACAATGTTCCCAAATAGTTTGGAGTATTTTGTAACACATCTGATAGCCAGTGTTACCTTTGGTCCTGGTATCCATTTGTACAAGGGTGGGAACTGTTTACTGCTGAGCTGATGGTACACCAGGCACCCCGGCTGCAACATCTTGGTTGTAGTTCTCTCTGCCGAAGGCAAGGACAGATGAGCGAAATCATGGGTTTAAGCTTTAACTTTAATGCATTTTATAGAGCTAACACTCCTGTGAGATGTGGATCCGTCCGAACCAACACTCCAACCCTCGATGCAAAAAAAAAAAAAATTATGTAGGCGTTTGTCCCCTAAAGCAGTTGATGATGATGATGTTCATCTGATCGATGAAAAATACATCGAGGTGACTGATGTCCAGAGTCAGGAGGAAGCCATACACAAGAGATCAATCACTACTGTGATGCTACAGTATACATCTGCCCTGGGCAGAGCAGGACAATGAGCGATGACTTGACCCATGAACCACTCAGGATTATTCATCTGTGAGATACAGGGGGGAGAGGAGAGAGGGAAGGGAGGAGAGATGGAGGAAAGAGGGGGAAAGGGTGAGAGAGAAGGAAGAAACCTGAGTGATGGATGTGAATCAACGGGGTGGGAGTTAAGAGCAGGAGGGAGACAGAAGGAGAGGGAGGGAGCAGTCCCAACTACCAAATTTAGAAAAAAAATCAAAAATGCCACTGAAAAAATACTGCAAACCGTGCACCTTTTTTTGTTTTTTTTTTGGATTTTTCTCCCCTTTTCTCCCCAGTTGTACTTGGCCAATTACCCTATTATTCCGAGCCATCCCGTCGCTGCCCCACCACCTCTACCGAGCTGGGGAGGGCTGCAGACTACCACATGCTTCCTCCGATACATGTGGAGTCGCCAGCCGCTTTTCGCCTGACAGTGAGGAGTTTCGCCAGGGTGACGTAGCGCATGGGGAGATCAGATCACACTATTCCCCCCAGCCCCCCCATACAGGTGCCCCAACCAACCAGAGGACATGCTAGTGCAGTGCAGTGCTGCTTCCCACCCGCAGACATGGCTAATTGTGTCTGTAGGGAAGCCCAACCAAGCCGGAGGTAACACGGGGATTCGAACCGGTGATCCCCGTGTTGGTAGGCAATGGAACAGACTGCTACACTACCCGGACGCCCTTAAAGCTTGCGTCTTAATGTGTTCTCATGGGTGGACTATATGATTAGAATGATCAGTGATTGATTGCTATCGTGAGGGGGCGCCCATACAGACTGCTGCTGCTCTGTCCAATAGAGCGGATGAGTGATAATGTGACAAGTGAATCACTTCTCTCATCTGAAAAACAGCTGTCGTAGCCTGTGGAAGACTGTAGATGGAGAGAGAGAGAGAGAGAGAGAGAGAGAGAGAGAGATCCCTTTTGTGAAAAAACAATGCACAAAGCCATATGGACCACTATTAAATTATTAGGGAGAGCAATGAGTATGAAACTGGGGAGTAATGACTTGAGTGCAAACTTTTAATTTCTTCTCTGACTGGACAGCTGTTTCCGGCTTCCAGCTTCCTGAGCTCGATAACTGCTGTTTATTCTCTTACTCTCGCTTCTCCTCTTTAGTCTACTCTAACCTCTTCATTTGTCTTACTGATTTCTCAATTTTCTGTGCTTAGTTCACTTACCGCTAGATTCGCTAATTTTCTTTCTCAAACGACTAGTCTGTTTATTAGAGCTAAGCTTAGCTTAGCAGTTAGCTTTATTGCATTTGCAGTCAAAGCAGCCTTGTTAAAACAATGGTGTGTGGTGCAGATAGGTTGCCTCTACTAGAGACGTGTCCGTGAGTTAGAGCAGCTTCTTTTGGCAAGGATTACGTCAGACGTGACAGTCACTCCAGATAGCATTAGCCCCGGGCCTGACAGCAGACCTGCTATTGTTAGCATTAGCTCAGCTTCATCAGCAGATGCGGTGGAGTTTGTCTCTGTTTGAAAAGCATGAAAAGGCTTGCAAGATCAAGCCACCAGCCGTGTGGCCTGGTCTGCAGTCTCCTCTCCTGACTGCAAACCGGTTTTCACCCCTCGCCAACCCTGTTGGCAGTCGTACCGGCCAGCGTGCCTCCCCTGCTCCTGTCGCAATGCATGCAAGTGATAGGAGACTCCATTATCCTCAATATCAGATTAGCTTTGCCAGCCTTGGTGCACTGTTTACCCGGGGGCCAGAGTCTCCGACATAGATGATAATCTTAGGGTGCTGGCATCATGGAGGGAGAAACAGGGAACCCAGGCACACAGCACCACTACTTTCAGCAACATTGTGATTCATGTTGGCACTGTAACCGGTTATCTTTTTGCCCGGTGCGGGATTCGATACGGGGTGTACTGCACCACAAGGCGACATCACTAACCGCTCGGCTAAAGGGTCAAACCTGTTAGCTAGGGGCTAACGTGTCTTATTAGTAGTTTACAGCACCAATAATGTTGGGATGAAACAATCAGAGAACACAAAAGCTAGCCTAGTCAGGACGCTTGAGTTTGCCAGAAAGATGTGTTAGCATCGATTAATTGTCTCTGGTCCCTTACCCGTGAGGGTTAATGATGAGATGTACAGTAGGCTCACCTCAATGAACCACTGGCTGGCTCATTATTCTTTTCTTTTTTGTTACTTTTTATTTCTGAGTATTTTCTTCATTACAGGAACAAGAAAAAACCCGGCAACAAACACAAAAAAGAACAGAAAAAACGTGAGGTCATGGGATGATCAAGAAACTGTCTCGTATACAGTATACTTACAATAACTATGAGCTATCCTTCTCACTGGCTAAATAAATACACAATTTTTCCCACCGTTGTTCTCCCAGTTTTTTTTGGAGCCAAATAGAATAAGTCATCTGTTCTAAAAGATGTAATTGTTTGACAATATTGATCAAGAGTCCAATAGCAGGACTATTTTTCTGAAGCCAGTGTTTTGTAATGGCCTTTTTACTTGCCGCCAGCAAGACATTTAGACATCAGTTTTATTTGGTCCATCAGGGATATGTCCAAGATTCAAGGATGAGAATGTGGTGCTCATGCTAAAACCCAGGGTTTTTGAGATGATAACTGATATTTCCTTCCAAAAAGTCTGAATGGAGGGACATGACCAATAAAAACATGAGCATGATCAACCATGACTTCTCCACATTCCCTCCAACAGCTCAGCTGAGTGCCGGTTTGTTTTGGACTTCTGTTTAGGGGTGATAAAAAAGCGGATCGGGTTTTTCCAGCAGAAGTCTTTCCAGTTCCGGCAGTTGGTGGAGGACGATTGCGCTTTCCAGGCATCCAACCACATGTCCTCAGTTATTTCAGTGTCCAGCTCTTTTCCCCATCGTTGTTTCACATAGTCTGTAGAGTCCTTATTCAGCGATGTGATGCCATAGTATAACTTAATTATAAGATGTTTGTTGCTTTCTGAGTTAGATGCACCAATAAATACAGGAATAACAGCCAGAATCTCTCTTGGATTAGAACCTTTTATCTAATCCTAACTGGGCATTTGTAAAAGCCAGGAAGATGCCCAAACAGTGCACCAGCCAATCCAAGAGAGAAAGACAACAGCTGCCTAAGCATAAAAAAAATAAAATAAAAAAAAATATAAATGGCTGGCTCATTATTGTAATGAGCAGGGATTTGGTATTGCTGATAATTGGCCTTCATTCTGGGTTCGCCCTTACCTGCTGAAAGTAGACAGCATTCACCCTACTGGGGATGGCGCTGTGCTTTTGTCCAGCAAGCTGTCTACATTTAGTTTGACCCTAGGGACTTATCATTCAGCAGGTCACAGGTGATGAGATAGCCTGCAAAGTTTAAACCTAGTACGGCTTTGGAGTCAACTAGTTTAGTTAATATGTTTAGTCAGGGTTTAGTCTCATATTGTAGATTATCAGACTGACAGCTTGGTCTATATACTCTATAACATTGAGACCATCTCCCTTCCCTGCTGTATAACTCTGAAGCTCTCCTCTCCTAAATGTATATACTACTACTACTGCTATAACTACTTTCAGCTGCTCCTGTTAGGGGTCGCCACAGTGACATCCTGAGATTTATTTTTAAACTACGTGTGGTCCACAAATCTGAACCAATGGCTGGACACCCGCATTAACTCTGTGGACAACCACATCAAGTTCACCAGGGAGGATGTGAAAAATGACAGGTTAGCCTTCTTAGACTGTGAAATTGCAATTGGTGATGGAGGACATTTGGCCCTGGTTAAGAGTGGTTATCCTAACTGGGCGTTTGTCAAAGCCAGGAAGACGCCCAAACAGTGCACCAGCCAATTGAAGAGCGGAGAAGGACAACAGCTGCCTACGCATAAACGACATCCTGTATGTAGCAGGAGTGTCGGAAAAGCTGAGAAATAAATTTTCAAAACACCCAACACAGTTACTTTCAAACCCCAAAACACACTGCCCCAGAAATTGGTCCACCCCAAAGATCAGGTCCCCTGGCACAAACAGCACAATATAGTGTATTCTGTTAAGTCCCAAGAGGATTGCAGCGACTTGTACAATGGGAAACTAAACAGACACTGGCCAAAAGAACGGCACAACAAAGACAAGGTAACACGTCAGACCAGGACTCTGCAGTCTACACCAATCTACAGGCCCCAGTGGCCAATCTTTCAGGGATGAGGATGCGCACATCCTTGATAGGGAGGAACGATGGTTTGAACGGTTAGTCAAAGAGGCCATTTATGTGAAGAGGGAACGATCATCCCTGAACCGGGGGGGGGGGGGCTAAGAGTACATCTGTGACAATCTTACAATGCTGTGATTGCAACATTCCCTAATCCTCTGTGAATAGTACACATGGCCTTTGAAACTCTAGTTAGTGGTCACATCCATATTTGCATATGAAACTGGTCGACGGTTTTGGTCGTTATGCCACTGTATTGTACTGTGTTGTTTATAAGGGGTGGGGATGCCTGCAGTCAGCTTAGACTGAAGATGTCACTCAGTTGAGCGATGAAACGTATCTGTCAATAAACGCTGTATCCAGATGAACTGATTCAACCGTCTTTGGTCAGAGAAATTGTAAAAAGATTTGGAAAACTCTCGGCTGCTGAAGTAAATTGGGCAAAAAGTGACGCTTCAGCGGTTGGAAGGTGGTCTGCAGGTCTCCCTCAGCTGCCAGGAGGGCTAAATTGCAAGAGGGGGGGGATGGGGGTGGGTTCAAGTACCTAGGAGTGTTTTTAGGTGATGACAGACAGTTGAGGAAAAACTGGGAGGGAGTGGTGGAAAAGGTGGAGGGAAGATTACAAAAGTGGAGATGGCTGTTGCCACGGATGTCTTACAGAAGAAGACTTTTACCTGTTAATAATTTGGTGGCCTCTACTTTCTGGCACAAGCTAACATGTATAGAAACCCCTGCTCGATTGCTACAAAAAAGTCGTCTATTCTAGTGAACTTTTTTGGGATAAACTGCACTGGGTACCACCGAGTGTACTATACCTACCAAAAGAGGAGGGATGGCAGGGTTTAGTGCATCTAGAGAGCAGAGTAGCAGCTTTTAGATTACAGTTCATACATCGTTACCTCACAGGGACTGATGTTGTGCTGTGGAGACCTCTCGTGAGCACTATTTTAAAGAAGGTACAGGGTTTGGGTTTAAACGCCTCTTTGTTTTTAACAGACTGTGTTTATAAGAGTGTACATGACCTTCCACCTTTCTATCAACGACTGTTTAGAGCCTGGACTCCTTTTTAAGTGGTGCAGACTGGAGACTGCAACATCTCTCTTTTGGTTGCTGGAAGAGCCTCTAATCCAGTGTTTCTCAACCGGGGGTCCGCGGACCCCTAGTGGTCCGTGGTGTAATTGCAAGGGGTCCGTGAAAATAAAATATCTTTAAAAAAAAGATCCTATGACATTTATAGAAATAGGATTATTTTACTCAAATGTGACCGAGACCTTTATCTACCTAAACTATAAAGGGTAACAGGACTTTCTTCTCTAATTAC
Source organism: Lampris incognitus (assembly GCF_029633865.1). Lineage (NCBI taxonomy): Eukaryota > Metazoa > Chordata > Actinopteri > Lampriformes > Lampridae > Lampris > Lampris incognitus. The sequence goes on along the minus strand of NC_079227.1, from coordinate 35,463,488 downwards.
ATCTGTTTCACAAGTGTAATTTATTGTATTTTAATAAGAGATCTCACTCCCGTTTGCATTGTTAAAAGTTACTGCATAAAAATTCTGTTGTTACATATATCTGAAAGTTACTGAATACATATTCTGTGTTGTTACATATATCTGAAAGTTACTGAATACATATTCTGTTTTGTTACATATATCTGAAAGTTACTGAATACATATTCTGTTTTGTTACATATATCTGAAAGTTACTGCATAAGAATTCTGTTTTGTTAACTATATCTAAGTTACAACTGAAAGCTCTTATTTTTGCCCCAAAGAGTGAATAAATGCTATAATGCAATTTAAAATGCAGTTTCTACTGTTTCTATCAAATTGCAACCCCCTCCCCCAAGATCAGGTGGAGGGGTCCTCAGGGTAGATAAAAAATACGCAGGGGGTCCAGGACCCCAAAAAGGTTGAGAACCACTGCTCTAATCCACGGGGCCAGGCTGGACAATCAGAATGACAGAAAACCAGGTGTCAATCAGAGGCTTTGCTCAGCTGGAGCTGTTAAATTGAAACACATATTGAATGATGTAGATCTGAAGCTTCTTGACTCAGAGGCAATGGCTTGCTGCTGGGCTTGAGGACAAGCCAACATACTAGGGATATTCTGAATGCATGGATTAGAAGACTCACCACTGAGGAACTGGACATGCTGCAGGACTATGCCATTGGGACCGAGTCCCCTCATAATGGAGAGCTTTTCCCTAAGTTGGGTCTCCAAATGCACCAGACTGGACTAACAGGACCTTTGCTGGTCTCTAATTTGGTTACTAAAATGGACCTCTGCATGTTCAATGGGAACGTCTTAAACAAGTGTTGTGTTGAAGCCATGAACAAAAGAATGCAGAATGAGAGAAAGGACACTATATGGAGAACAAAGTTAAATGTGGCAGATGATTGTAGGCCAGTGTGGCGGGTGCTTTATAACGCCCCACTGAACAAAAGGTCAGGTGACCTGCTGTGGAGGATCCTACAGGGAGCGCTGGCAGTAAATACTTTAATTTCAAGACTAAATCAAACTGTTTCTGTTAAGTGTCCTTTCTGTCAGTCGCCAGAGACAATTATTCATTGTTCTTTGGAATGTGAGAGACTTCAGGTGCTTTTTGATGCCCTACAAACCACATTCTCACACTCTAATGAAACATGGACTGAAATTGTCTTTATCTTTGGTGCTGGGTACAAGAGGAAAGATGCAGCAAACTGGCAACTTTGACATTTTGCAGTGGGACAAGCTAAACTAGCGATTTACAGAAGCAGGAAAAGCCAATTTGGAAATGGTTCAGGGGAAGATTCACTTCCTTTGTTCATCGCACAGGTGGAAGCGAGAGTCCCGAGTAGATTTCAGATTCTTGACCTTAATAACCAACTTAAATGAGTTCATTGCACGGTGGTGTGTCACAACAGCCATTTGTTCAGTCAATGAGGGGCAGTTGGTGTTTAATTCTGTTTTTGCGTAATGTTTTTTAAACCCATTGTTTTTAAACCCTTTTGGAGTCTGTGACTTGAACCACTTTTTAAAGTTTTAAGTATTTTATTCCAACAGTTTGATCAGAAACACTTTGTCATTTCATCTCATGCACTTGTGCACACGAAATGAAATGAAACATTGTTTCCCCCAGCCCACAGCAGTGCAACACAAAGACAAAAAAAAACAAAAACTACAAGAACACATATTTCCAAACTAACACATATATCTAACCTAAACAAAGAACACAAACTCACTGTCCACGAGAACGAACGCCAGCCAGGATGACTTTCGGAACTGCCGGTCTGCATGGGCTAGCAGTTAGCTTAGCCTGCCCCGCTTCCACGTCCTGTCAGACCGCCTGCGGTGTTTCCTCTTCGGGCACAGCTCCGATCAGGGCCGTGGCCCCTGGGCCCGCAGGACACAGCAGACCCAAGTTCCTTCAGCCTATCCAACGCCAGCTCTCCCAGCCAGACACCTTGACACACCTCCCCGCACTCCACATGACGACACTAAAAATACAGTCAAGGCCAGGCGAGGCCGCCGCCAGACCGCCCTCGGTGTTATCAGAACTGCTGGTCTGCATGGGCTAGCAGTTAGCTTAGCCTGCCCCGCTTCCACGTCCTGTCAGACCGCCCTCGGTGTTACCTCTTCGGGTCCAGCTCCAGCAGGCCAGTGGTCCCTGGGCCCACAGGACACAGCAGACCAGGCTCTCCCAGCCGATCCAGTGCCAGCTCTCGCAGCCATCAAACGAAGACACAACTTAGACACAGACGTGGACAAAGACACTGCATGGACGGTGCTGGGTGAGGCCGCTGCAAACGTGAATTTGTGCCACCATCTCGTATAAATGTATAGATGTATAGCTAGCTCTGTGTTTGGTTAATCACTTTGATGTTGTATTAATAATGGGTAGCTTGTTTTTGTTTTGGATGACTGTTTTTTTATTTTTTTACTTGTCTAATATTTATTCAAACAGTAATGTTTAATTCGGATCTTTTACTTTTACTCGTTTTATTGGAGTATTATTTGTTTTCTATTATTTACTTATCTGTGCATTTATTTTCATTTCCAACTTGTTTTTGCTTGTGACATTGGGATAGTGAACACGTTAGATAAAGGATCTTTAAAACTCACAAACTCTCTCGTTGTCTGTCTGTCTCCCTCTCAGCTATTGGGTATGATTAAAGCCAATGATGGGGTCCGGAAAGGACTTAGACTTGTGTCGTCTGCATAATATACTTCTTATATACTTGTAAATAATTCATGCAATCTCGTGTGTAAACACACACGTGCACGCATTTGGTATGCTTTAGCATGCATATACCCAAGGTGGACACATACACCTATGCACTGACACACACGCAAACACACACACACAAACACCCACACACACACACACAGCAATTATGCATGTAACAGCCTATTGGAAAAACTGCAATCTAGGCTTCATGTCTTTCTATTACAGTTGTATCCATTTGAAACCCTTTGTGCGTTTATCCTGCAGGATTGAATGTAATTAAACTCGTCAGAAAACTGATATGGAGGCGCAAGCTTTTCCACACCACCTCAAACTCCGTAAACAAAAAAATAGTGACATGAATTACCACCGATGCACATCTCCAAGATTAATTTTGACAGACCTATTTACGAATTCACAACCTTATTTCCAAGTACATTAACGCATGTCGGCAAATTGATTTGGCGAGGCAGGTGACGCAAACAGTCAAACAGGCAAACGGGGGAGAGAATTTTTTGAAAAGGCAAGATATTTTACACAGTACACTTATCAAGGCCAAGGGATGTGTGACACCGAGGCCGTTCCTTCCTAATGAAAGGAGATGATTTAACACATACGGCTCAGCATAACGTGCCCAGCAGAGGGTAATTAAAGGAATCTTTCTCAGAACTTCGGAGTAGTTCTGCATAATTTAGGGTTACGTTTAGGTAACCCGTTCCATGAAGAATCGCAGTGGTCCTCACCGAAGTATAGACACTATTTCTGAGGGAGAAACGAGAGAAAAGAGCCACCCTCCTCTCTCTCTCTCTTTCACTTTAACCACCTCTATGATTGTGCTCTGAAAGAGAAAAAGCTAACGCTGATGTACGCTAGTGCTGAAACCGTTAGTTGACTGATTGGCCGGTTGATCAACTGAAAGTTAATTGATTAAAATTGTGGTCATCAATTGAGTCAGTTTATGGAGTGAAAATATCCATTGCTGTGTTATACAGTCTATTTGAGATAGACATTCATGAATACATACACAATAATAGACACATTTTGTGTAGCCGCTTTAAAAACCTGCAACATTGGTCGGGCGTCCCTACAGACACAATTGGCCGTGTCTGTGGGTGGGAAGCCGGATGTGGGTATGTGTCCTGGTTGCTGCACCAGTGCCTCCTCTGGTCAGTTGCGGGTGCCTGTTCGGGGGGGGGGGGGTAGTGTGATCCTCCCATGTAATACGTTCCCCGGGTGAAACTCCTCACTGTCAGGTGAAAACAAGTGGCTGGCGACTCCACATGTATCGGAGGGGGTATGTGGTAGTCTGCAACCCTCCCCGGATCGGCAGAGGGGGTGGATACCCCGGGGCATAAACTGGACAAGCCCAGAATATACCCGGGGTATAAAACAGGCTGGCACACTTTAACCCCAGGTATGAGTGTGGGGGTATAATCTGGCCTAGTGGGGTATCAATAGCCTAGCCTAAATAATACCCTGGAGTATAAACTGAACTTTCCCATAATATACCCGGGGTATAAAACAGGCTAGCACACTTTAACCCCAGGTATGAGTGTGGGGGGGTATAATCTAGCCTAGGGGGGTATCAATAGCCTAGCCTAAATAATACCCTGGAGTATAAACTGAACTTTCCCATAATATACCCGGGGTATAAAACAGGCTAGCAAACTTTAACCCCAGGTATGAGTGTGGGGGGGGGTATAATCTGGCCTAGTGGGGTATCAATAGCCTAGCCTAAATAATACCCTGGAGTATAAACTGAACTTTCCCATAATATACCTGGGGTATAAAACAGGCTAGCCCACTTTAACCTCGGGTATAGTCTGGCAAGTGGGTATATCTTGGGCTGTTACACCGGGACGGCTTGGAAGAGTGGGGTAATTGGCCGGGTACAATTGGGGAGAAAAAGGAGGGGAAAAAAACCTGCAATAATACACAGAAAAACACAAAATACAAAAAAACAGCCATGTGGATGGCACGCAATATAAGATAGATGATTTTAGATAGATAATTTTATTATATAAACAAGCACAAAGTGCATTTCCCCTAGCCAGGTTTGAAGTCCAGAAGTCCATAATTACTATCAAATGCAAGCGTGCACACTGCACACACACACCCACACACAGTACCAAGCACACCGCTATGCTAGAGGAGGAGTGTGAGCTCACGAGTTAGCTTTGAAACAGTTGAGAAGTACTGCCTTTTACCTGTAATTGCAGCTGAAGTCAATTTCAAGAACAAGTTTGTGCATCACTTGTAGACATCCTGTCTTTCCTGTTGATTTCAGAGCACACAGTCGAGGCTGACAGGAGAGAGAGGACGTAGAGCAGTACATTGATGTCGAAGCAGAAAAAAGGCCATACTATGAATTCAACCTACCCCTTTCATTTGTCGCTTGAACCCCACAGACTGAGAAGGTACATTTACACCCAGTCGCTCGAGATGCCACAGATTGACACATTCTATTCATTATCTGTGTGGATGAGGTGATGCGGCTGCACACCGCATGATGAGTGCAGATGGGCAAGTGTTGCAGTGCATTAGTAGCTCTGCTGGCTTTTTCTCGTGTCTAATGTTTGCAGAGACATCATCTGGTGGATTATTTAGCGGGAATTTGAGACAGTTCACAAGGAGACAGTTTGTTTTTTCCTGTTTGAAAACGTCAGACAAAACTGTGGGCTGATCATCTCACATTGTGACTCGCTAATTGGCAGTGTTTCCGTCCCTTGCTAAAAAGCAGTGGCAGTTCTACACCAATTTTACTGGGGGGGGGGCAGTTGTGTTAAGGCCATGACACACCAGGCCAACAGTCAGCCATTGGCCAATGTCCGGATGTCAGTGAGTGTCTGTGGCCCTAATTTTTGCAGTGTGTCCCGCACCGTTGGCACTAGTTGGACCCCTGTCGGCAGCTTTTCGGCTGATTCAGCATGTTGAATCGGCGGCGGAGCTGGTCGGTGAGAGAGATCACTCTGATTGGCTGTTTAGCTTAGCGAATCAATGCACGAGAAGAGAAATGGAAGTGACGCAAGCAAGCAAACAATGAAGTCAAGAGGCCACACGCAGAAGGCTCCGAACAGGAAAGAGCCGAGAGAAATTTTTAAAATCAGAGGTTTCATTTATCTCCAGATCTCGACATAGGTTCAGGAAAGCCCCTCTGGCTTTCTCTCTGTGGCACTCTCCACTTCCTGCTGTTTCTCTTCAGCTCGCTCAACACCTGGATCATCTGGCTCTGTCTCAATGTCTGTCTCATCATTGTTGTTTTTAGTTTTGGGGGCAGCAAAATAGGACATAATGTCCTTTTTTCTCTTCATTTTGATGACTGTAGAGCAAAAACAATGGAGAGGAATGCACAACACCTCAGCAACCCAGAATATTAATATACTGCTGCTGGCTTGCTTGAATTAATTCGTGTTGTGGTCGCCTTTGCGCTTACATTTCACAACTATACAGCAAAACTGATGGAGACGAATGTATAGCATGCCATCAACTCAGGCTAACCATTCATGAAGACAGAAATTTTCTTCCAAACACTATCACAAAGCCTACAAGTATTAACCCTTTTGCATGTAACTTACTTTTTATGCTAGTAGCGTGCATTACATTACATGGGTCATATGGTTTCATTAGTGTTATTAAGCTTCTCATGGTTTACAGTTAGCATTTGTTATATGTTTTAATGTTAAATTGCTGCTTCCTCAAAATTAGCTAGAATTTTTATAATCTAGTTTTCTAATTGCACCAGTTGTAGCATACACGCTAAACGGCTAATCATACCCATGCGACCGTACGCCTGAGAGAGTTAGTGCAAGCAAACTGTTAGCTGTAGCTGTCTGATGCATGCTCAATAATCCAGGTAAGAAAAATAAATAAGGTTGCATCAGTTCATCATTCATCTAGGTCAGTGGTTCTCAAACTTTTTGGGGTCCTGGACCCCCTGTGTATTTTTGATCTACCCTGAGGACCCCTCCACCTGATCTTGGGGGAGGGGGTTGCAATTTGATAGAAACAGTAGAAACTGCATTTTAAATTGCATTATAGCATTTATTCACTCTTTGGGGCAAAAATAAGAGCTTTCAGTTGTAACTTAGATATAGTTAACAAAACAGAATATGTATTCAGTAACTTTCAGATATATGTAACAAAACAGAATATGTATTCAGTAACTTTCAGATATATGTAACAACACAGAATATGTATTCAGTAACTTTCAGATATATGTAACAACATAATTTTTATGCAGTAACTTTTAACAATGCAAACGGGAGCGAGATCTCTTCTTAAAATGCAACAAATGACACTTGTGAAACAGATGTAATTAGAGAAAAAAGTCCTGTTACCCTTTATAGTTTAGGTAGATAAAGGTCTCAGTCACATTTGGGTAAAATAATCCTATTTCTATAAATGTCATAGGATCTTTTTTTAAAGATATTTTATTTTCACGGACCCCTTGCAATTACACCACGGACCACTAGGGGTCCGCGGACCCCCGGTTGACAAACACTGATCTAGGTGACCTCTTCAGTCTAAACTGACTGCAAGTGTCCCCACCCTTATAAACTATACAGTACAATACAGTGCCTAATGACCGAAACCAATGACCAGTTTCATATATAAATACGGGCGTGACCTTTAACTATAGTTTCAAAGGCCATGTGTACTATTCACAGAGGATTAGGGATTGTTGGTTGTCGTTGGTTTCTGTCGTTATACATCTGTCGCCATTTTACAATGCAGTGATTGCAACAATCCCTAATCCTCTGTGAATACCACACATGACCTTGAAACTCTAGTTAAAGGTCACACCCATATCTGCATATGAAACTAGTTGTTGGTTTCGGTCGTTAGGCACTGTATTGTACATAAACATAAACAGCTAGCTGTTGATGCTGGCTGCTAATAAGTTAACTAGTCAAAAACATTTCCTGACCAGAAGTCTTACCTTACCTGGTTACAGACCTACCTCTTCTCGCTGGCATTCAATTCAAGTTGAGCTTGACACCGTGATACTATTGTGGAAATATACTTTTACTCTTGTGTTTGATTTTTTACATTTTCATTTCTTTATTTTACTATGTCTTTTTTACATATATTTGTGTATGCATATGTGGTACTTATTTTATATTGCATTTTAAGCGTGTGCAGCACTTTGGTTCAACTGTGGTTGTTTTAAATGTGCTATATAAATAAACTTGACTTGACTTGACTTACCTTGTAGCAACTGCACAAATAAAATAGTTTTGCTCACCTTCAATTCTTTGTGGTAGTCTTGCAACGTTTAGCTTTGATTGATCAGAGCTGACATGTGGTTGGTAGCCTACTTTCTTTTGGGCTTCAGCCAGCCAGTGGTGGCGTACCGCTCTAAGGGGTCCGACGAGAATATTGAGACTCATTTGTTCTGCCTTTTCCGTCAGCACTATATCATGGCAAGGGATCGATAATTTTATTATCATTGCTGACTCTTCGTTCAGAGGGGGGCCACCGGGGAGTCCAAGCTCAGTGTTACAGAGGCACTGGCCCCTGTTGGCCCCTTCCCAAAACTGCCTATGCTAAAAAGGAAGAGAAAAACATACCCTTTGTCATGATGTATACAACCTAAACTATTTTCATTGCACCTGCCAGGTAACCGCCCATATATCATACAGTAAGGGCTTCTGTTGCATCCCAGAGCGTACCTCGTTGGATTTGGTGTGAATGTACATTCAGTACTATTTTTGAACAGGCACCTAGCACAAAATGTGGATTTGTGCGAGGTGTAGTCATGTTTTCTGTGTGCGCTGGGCTTGTTGGTTCTTTGGTGATTCGCCACATGGGAGGAGAGGTGTAGTAGGACGTATGTCAAGGTCAATCTGGTGGCATGCTGTCTGGTGGCTTTTGGTAACACAAATGATCACAGCATACAGTGTCTACACCCCCCCCCTTCTCAGACCACGGCACACTCGATTTTTCTGCCTTTTGCATCCCTGTAGTTGACAGAGGCACACCGATATAGACCTCCATATATCCATAGGCATGGGTTTCTACAGGGGTGTTTCCAGGATTTGAGGACATTCGGCACTTAGCCCGGACTTCTGCAGGGGGTCCGGGGGGATCCTCCCCTAGAAAATTCTTTGATAAACAAGCTCTATTTTTATGCACTCTGGTACCTTATTTACATTCAAAGTACATGTCTTAATCATTGAAAAATTGAAATGTGCACCTCAAAAACTGTTGTTTACTCCCACTCTGGTAGGAATTTTCATGTACCTTGTGATACACATTACAACGAGGTCACCACAAAAGTCATATTTTTACATATTATTCAAGAAGTGAATACTATATAATGCGATTTTTTTTTACATAAATTGTCCGAATGGTGTATGGCATGATAAAATAAGCTAAAATGAAAACATTTGTTATTTCAATGTAACTTTAAAAGGTACACCATGACACTGACCTGTCTATAATGACATTTGCAACTGCCAAAATTCATTCCAATGTACAGGCATGAATAGCATTAGCATTTTAGCTAATCAAAATTCCTTCACTCTATGACTCTGACACACAAACACTCAAAGTAACACCAAATTGTTGTTACCAGTTTCCACGCTTGTTTCTGACTCAGCTGCTGCTGCTGGCTCTTTAGTCTGGAGCTCGCCTTTGCTTCCCCTGCAAAACCCTGAAATCAACTTAAATTAAACCTATAATTGGAATCCATAATGGGATTGGACTGCATTCTAATTACATTACATGATCTAACTGTAGCAGCATCTAAACAATACCCCCAACATAATGGCGTAGTTAATTGTTTATTTACTTGAAGTTCATTTAGATTTAAATCAATATGATGGTTAACTTTTGTTTGTGCCTATAGTAAAATGAATGAGTCGTTACCATTTTAGTTAGTTTTATGGAAATTTGATTTATTTATGAGAAAAACCCTGCTAGATGACAATAAGAGTATGCTGTGGGATCAGATGAGTATGGCCTGCTGGCTAAAAGGCACCTACAATCATAACGAAGATAATTTCTCTTCATCATGATTGTAGATTGTAGGGGCCCTGTGATGGCCTGGCGGCCTGTCCAAGGTGTCTCCCCGTTTGCCGCCCAATGACTGCTGGGACAAGCTCCAGCATCACCGCGACCCTGACAACAGGATAAGCGGTTTGGCTACTGGATGGATGGATGATTGTAGGTGCTGAATCCAATTCATATCATAAAACAAAAGGCGATTTCAAACATTACGAAAGTAAGGCTAAATTTTTACCCTTCCTTCTCTTTTTGAAAAATCCAAAAAGATTGAGTTGTTGTTTTTTTTCCCTGCATGCTCTGCCATTTCTCCTCTACTCATCTCTTCCTGCTTTAACTTGTGTCATGTGTCCCAGTGCTGACCACATACGTTACGCTTTTTGTCCAGCTTCACATAGGATTACATTTAAATGTATATGTGGGGCTACACTCAAGACATTCAGGGCTTAAGCCCAGCAAAATGGCCTAGCAACGCTGATGGGTTTCTACCTCATGAAAAACTGAATAGTTAACTACCTGGATTACACCTTCCCACCTGTGTTAATCAAAAGAACGTAGAAGGTAGTACTACTTATTATTGCTTATTCTGTCAATGCTCTTTAGAGAGCAGACTTCAGGAGTGTTACAAGATGCCAAAGACATGCATGACTTAGCTTGGTCATTATTTTTAGGCTTATATACATTTTGTTGCTCCTCCTACTACTACTATTACTTTCGGCTGCTCCCCTCAGAGGTTGCCACAGCACATCATCCGTTTCCATCTATACCCATCCTCGGCATCTTCCTCTGTCACACCAGCCACGTGCATGTCCTCCCTCACCACATCCATAAACCTCCTCTTTGGCCTTCCTCTTTTCCTCTTCCCTGGCAGCTCCATATTCAGCATCCTTCTCCAAATACACCCAGCATCTCTCCTCCACACATGTCCAAACCATCTCCATCTTGCCTCTCTTGCTTCTTCTCCAAACTGTCCAACCTGAGCTGTTCCTCTAATTTCCTTGTTCCTAATCCTGTCCTTCTTCATCACTCCCAATGAAAATCTTAGCATCTTCAACTCTGCCACCTCCAGCTCCACCTCCTGTCTTTTCATCAGTGCCACTGTCTCCAAACAATACAACATAGCTGGTCTCACAACCATATTTTAAACCTTCCCTTTAACTCTTGCTGGTACCCTTCTGTCGCCAATCACTCCTGACACTCTTCTCCACCCTGTCTGTGCTCTCTTCTTCACCTCCGCACTCCCCGTTACTTTGGACAGTTTCGTCAGTGCCACTGTCTCCAACCCATATACTCCTGCAGATACTGTCTTACTAAATTATACAATGAATCACTGAGTCCCTGTTATTAAAGCTTTTGAGACTATCTGTCTTGATACTTCGATTAAGCTCATGTCAGCATCTAAACCAACTACTTGCCTACTTGACCCTTTAACAGCAAAACTTTTTAAAGACCTCTGGCCTTTCCTGGGACCTACAATGCTAGACATTGTTAATTTATCACTCAGAGTAAGTAGTAAGTGATAATTACTACTGTTGCCAACAGTTTTAAAACAGCTATTGTCAAACCTCTTCTTAAAAACCGCACCTCGATCCAGAGTCTCTCAATAACTATCGACCGGTCTATAAACTTCCATTCTTTTCTAAAGCACCAGAGAGTTGTGTATCAACAACTTTCAACCCATAGAGAAGAAAACTATCTATATGAACCTTTTCAATCAGCTTTCAGGACCTGTCACTCCAGTGAAACTGCTCTGACCAGAGTGGTGGATGATCTTCTATGAGCTATGGACTCTTGATTCCACCTCTGTGCTTCTACTACTGGACCTCAATGCAGTCTTTGACACCTTTGATCACTGTATGCTATTAGACAGAATAAATTGTAATTTTGGTGTCTCTGGCTTAGCTCTCTCTTGGCTTAAGTCCTACTTATCTGGAAGAACACTATAATAATATTACATCAAAATTATCTGATGTTAAATATGAAATACCTCAGGGCTCGGTTCTTGGCCCTCTACTTTTATCTTTTTATGTTTCACCTCTTGGCGAAATTATATGCAGTCATGGAATAAATTTCCATTGCTATGCAGATGATACTCAGCTGTATGTACCTATAAGGGCTGATGATCATACTTAAAATGACTAATTTAGAGGTCTGCCTGGCCGCTATGAAAAATTAGATGTCACCAAATTTCCTGCTTTTAAATTGGGATAAAACTGAGATGCTGGCCGTTGGCCCTGCTCGACATAAACACCAATGATCAAGTAACAATAACAATCAATAACTCTGTGATTTCACAAAGTGTGGCAGCCAAAAATATTGGTGTTATGTTTGCCTGGGGCCTTCCCTTTGATAAGCACTTAAGTACATTTCTAAAATTCGGTCTTTCCTGTCTATGGTTGACACAGAGACTCTATTACATGAATTTGTTTCATCCATACTTGATTATTGTAATGTTCTGTTTTCAGGTCTGTCATATGATGGTAAACTTAAAACTCATCTTTTTGCCTTAGCCTACAATTAGTTGCCTTTAAATTGAGTACTTTATGACCTGTACTACATGGCGAATCGGTTTCTGTCTCAATTAATTTACCAAGCACTGTTCTGCAGATGAGATCAGAGTATAGCTTATTGACTACTGCAAACTGTTCTCTTCTGAATGATGTCTTCTCCTTTGTCTTCTGTGTATGTGAATGGTGTGATGTGAGTCTCCCCTGTGCGCACATGTAGTCTGTCGTCCTCCCAGGTCTCCATGGTGATGGTGGGCGCCATCTGAACACTGTCTTTTATCCCCCTCATCACGTTTTATTCTTATATCTTACAAATCCATATAATTTTGTTATCCTGTTTAAATGTCAAATCCTTCTCTCACTCTGATGTGTGACTGCTTTTTTTTCTTTCTTGTCTCTTCTCCCTAGTGTTCAAATTACAGTGCAATATCTGGTGCCCCCCCCCCACCCAAAAAATAACAATATTTTTTTCAAATTGGATTGGATGGACATGTCATGCACTGAAGTGGCTAATCAGCATAAAAACAACATATAGCACATGTGCCATTATTGCGATAATAATGATGATAATGATGATGATAATAATAATAATAATAATAATAGAAAAAATGTTGCAGCTTCTTATAATAATAGAATAGAATAGAACTTTCTTAGCCATTTCACACAAGGTAATTAGAATTTTTCTTTTCTCATATCTCTCCTAGATTCACATACACATAGACCCCCCTGACATTTCATAAAACATAGGGCCTGACCTCAAATTCAAAGATTTTAGTAAAGTAAAATCTGGGAGAAAGACCACTCAAGCGTGGCTTTACCGACATGTCGGTCACACTGATATCAGCTTCATCTGTTGTTACCTGCATTTCTTTTATAAGCACTAGGGGGAAGCCACACACTGATATGCCCACTATGTGTCTAGTTGGTAGGTCAGCTATACCTCATATCTATAAAGAGACACCTTGTTATACAACAGTTTACTTTTTGAATACCAAATTAAGCATTAGAGTTCACCGTAGAATAAAACAGAACACACTGGGCTGATGGCAGCGCTCTGTGGTTGTGGTCCCGTCTTCCATGAATCAGACGAACGATGGGCAGCCTTGATCCAGCACTTCACGAATGGGACAGAGTGGAATTTGTCCAGTGGAGGCCCACCGATGTCCAGAAAGGGTGCGGATTCAAGACTTTGTGCTCTCAGTCGGTACTGACGTCCTTACTGCTGCTAGCACCAATGTAACCGGTTATTTTCCTGCCCGGTGCGGGATTCGATACGGGGTGTACTGCACCACAAGGCGACATCACTGTAAACTACTAATAAGACACGTTAGCCCCTAGCTAACGGGTCTACAAGATGTTGGTCACGTGGTTCAGGTCCTGGGCTGTTCCGGTGGCGTCTGGACACTGCTTGGCATCCTCCTCATCACATTCTTCATATATTTTATGATTCCACTATAATTCTGTTATCCTCTTTCAGTGTTGTGTTGTGTAAATCGTGTAAACACAACATCCATTGCACATCTGTCCGTCTTGGGAGAGAGACCCCTCCTCTCTTGCTCTCTCTGAGGTTTCCCCCTATTTTTCTCCCTGTTAAAGGGTTTTGTTTTTTGTTTGTTTTTGTTTTTTTGAAGGAGTTGTTCCTTACCCGATGCGAGGGTCTAAAGAAAGGATGTTGTGTTGCTGTAATTCCCCGGAGGCAAATTTGTAATTTGTGATAATAGGTTATACAAATAAAATAGACCTGACTGTCTATTTATGTATCTATCTTTCTGTCTGTCTGTCTATCTATCTATCTATCTATCTATCTGTCTGTCTGTCTATCTATCTGTCTGTCTGTCTGTCTGTCTGTCTGTCTGTCTATCTATCTATCTATCTATCTATCTATCTATCTATCTATCTATCTATCTATCTATCTATCTATCTATCTATCTATCTATCTATCTATTCAAAGGTTGCAATTATCTGACTTCCTAGCTTCTAATCAGTAATTACTCCCAAATAACATAATGAGTAATTGCTCTCCTTAGCTCAGTTGTCTCTCCGACTCTCTGCATGCCGGACTTGCTGCGCGTTGGTTTGTGTCCGTCACAGGTAAGTGGACAAGCTTACCCACACACACAGACTAACAGTCAGATGACCAGCCAACCAGAGAGCTAGCCAAACTCACGTTAGCCATCGTTTCAAGCTGTACAAGGTGCCACCTGCATGCACTCAGGGAGGTTAACAAGCACAAAACAAACACAACCTGCAGACACAATTAAAAAGTCCTGCTGGGGGAAAAACTTCTGACATCGTCCGTCAGACAAAAAAACAAATAAATAAACTCTCTCTCTCTCTCTCTCTCTCTCTCTCTCGCTTCTTTCTGTTTCACTCTCGTTTATTATTCCTCATTCACGCAAACATAACCTGAACGCAGGGAAGCGTGCCCACTAACAAAACACAAGATGCCAGCCATTTGGCCAGTGGTGTAAACAAAACACAAAATGTTTAGTCAAGTCTTTTTGGGTCAATTCGGGTTCCAGTTGAGCACACTCTGTAGCGTCCCCCCAGTGTTTTGTCCGCCGGTGCTTCATGTGTTTGTGTTCCTATTGAAATGAGGCTGGTGAGCGGGGATGGGAGGGTCACCAGCACTGACCTCCGCCTGATGGGACCCTGTGCTCCAAAGCTGGAGATCCAAGAGAACAACGCATACTTAAACATGACCGTAGCGTGACTCCACTCAAAATGCTACAAGGACCCACCTACACAGCCTTATCCTTAGAATAAGTATTGCCTGGGCTGTCCGGGTAGTGCAGCGGTCTATTCCGTTGCCTACCAACACGAGGATCACCGGTTCGAATCCTCATGTTACCTCCGGCGTGGTCGAGCGTCCTACAGTCATAATTGGCCGTGTCTGCGGGTGGGGAGCCGGATGTGGGTATGTGTCCTTTTGGCTGCACTAGCGCCTCCTCTGGCCGGTCTCTTTCAGGGCAGGCAGCTGTGATGTGGACTGTGCTGCAGAGCTTTTGCAGGGCCTTGTTCAGCTGAGTCCAGAAGAAGAGGATGCACTGGGCATGACTGTGGCTGACCTGACTGCTGCTGTGTCTCAGATGGCGTCAGGCAAGGCTCCAGGAATATAGGCAGTTTACCCTCCGACTTTCTGAAACACTTCTGGAGTGTCCACTTTCTGACAGGTCAGGCAAAACGGAGCATTTGGCTCAGCAGAAGAAGCAAACTGAAAGGCACGGGGTCCACAGATGCTACACTCATGTCCAGGGGTCTAGTGGCTGCTCGGCTGACAGTTGAGTCCACATATTTCAGTGATTTCAAACTTGGAAGATTTTTTTTTCTGTTTGGGGACTGTTTGGACATGGGGATGCTGTGTGCTCTGCAGCACAGAGCACACAGCATCCCCATGTCCAGTTACTTTTTCTTAATTTCTGAAAAAGGAAGGTCTGTAACTTTTTTTTGCTGTGTATGGAGGGGCTTGTTGTTGAATGTGTACAGGAGCATCTGTGTTTTTTCAATGTAAATGAAAAAGTAGACCATTAAAGAATTAGTTAAAGGTCTCTCTCTCTCTCTCTCTCTCTCTCTCTCTCTCTCTCTCTCTCTCTCTCTCTCTCTCTCTCTCTCTCTCACTCACTCACTCACTCTCACTCTCTCTCACTCACTCTCTCTCTCTCTCTCTCTCTCTCTCTCTCTCTCTCTCTCTCTCTCTCTCTCTCTCACACACTCTGTCTCACTCTCACTCTTTGTCTCACTCTCTCACACTATGTCTCACTCTCTCTCTCACAAACTGTCTCACTCTCTCACACACACTCTGTCTCACTCTCCCTCACACTGTGCCTCACTCTCTATCTTTCTCTCTCACACTTTGTCTCACTCTCTCTCTGTCTCACTCTCACTCTCACACACTCTGTCTCAATCTCTCTCACACTATGTCTCACTCTCTCTCACACACTGTCTCACTCTCTCACACACTCTGTCGCTCTCTCTCTCACACTGTCTCACTGTCTCACATTCTGTCTCTCTCTCGTTCTCTCTCACACTCTGTCTCACTCTATCTCTCTTGGTCTCTCACTTTCTCTCTCACTCTCTCTCTATCTCTCTCACTTTCTCTCTCTCTCTCTCTCTCTCTCTCTCTCTCTCTCTCTCTCTCTCTCTCTCTCTCTCTCTCACACACACTCTGTCTCACTCTCTCTCTTGGTCTCTCTCACTTTCTCTCTCTCTCTTTCTCTCTCACACTCTGTCTCACTCTCTCTCTCTTTCTCTCTCTCTCCCCCCCCCCTCTCTCTCTCTCTCTCTCTCTCTCTCTCTCTCTCTCTCTCTCTCTCTCTCTCTCTCCCTCTCTCACACACTCTGTCTCACTCTCACTCTTTGTCTCACTCTCTCACACTCTGTCTCACTCTCTCTCTCTCTCTCTCTCTCTCTCTCTCTCTCTCTCTCTCTCTCTCTCAGTGCATGCTGGGAGTTGAAGAGAGTGAGAGTGAGTGTGCGTTTCAGCATGGGTGTATTTTCTAGCTTATCTTTCGATGTTCTTTTTGGATTGGTGTTTTGACAGAGTGATTGTCATAGTGGTGTTTTTGATTCTGGAGCAGTTTCGAACAGCCCGGCTGTGAGTCGTGCAGACTCGTAGGGTCGGAGTCAAAGCTCACACGCCGACATGGAGTTAAACTCGGTCCGACTGTCATTACTCTGTGAAAGATTGCAGTTTAGCGATCGGGGAAATTGTCGGTTATGACAGTGTAAAGTCCACATCTGCAATGAATACTAGGGTCATTATTTTTCTGGATGGTGTTGTTAAAGTTAACATGGTCATTGAGCAAGGTGTGGTGATCCAAGACAGCTTTTTTCAGATCATTTTGGCCAAAGTCCCGCTGTTCATTAGCAATGAGATGTTGCAGAGAGAACTGGCGAGACATGGACAATTAATGTCCCCTATAAAACGGGTTCCTCTGAGCTGTGAATCTCCACATTTCAAACATGTTGTTTCCTTCAGAAGGCAGGACTTTATGATTCTGAAGAACAACACTGCCCAGATAGCATCCGGATGTGGGCCACTTCAGGCAATGATACGGCACTGATGGTCTTCTTCTGGCCCTGACAAAATGGATGTGAGCCTGAAGCGGCCCACATGTAGAATAAGAAATATGGCCCAAATATGCCAAATCAAATGTGGGCCTTTTTTGGCAAAGATGCAGCAACATGTAATCTGGATGTGACCCTGAAGTGGCCCATGTGGTAAATGGTGAAAATGGCCCAAATATCACAAAACAAATATGCCACGTATTTGCCAAAGGTGGCAAATATGTGGCACATGTGGCATTGCTATGGTTTGGTTCTAGCCCAGATCTGGGAAACAGGAGCGGACCGCCCAATGCCACCATTCCATGCGGTATGTGGGCCGGATGAAGTGTCGAGTGTGGAACGGGTCCAGGCCACAGCAATTTTGCTATCTGGGTGAGGAGTTAAATTTGATGTTGAAGTTCAGAGTTGATGGTTTTGACTACAATATTCGGAGAAAATTACATGTTTGGCTGTGGAATGGAGGGTCACCTCGTCCGTTCCTGTCCAGAGAAACCAACTACTGAGTCAAATGATGGTGGGACTGCAGCACAGAACCCTGAGCAAACTGGGACTACAGCACACAAGGCAGAAAATGCACGGCAGGAAAAAACAAAAACAAAAAACAGAGTGAATCTGAGTTTCAGGCTGCTAGTTCAGGTGCTTCTGATCTGGGTTCTGCTAATCTGGGGGCTGCTGGTTCAGGTGCTGCTGATCGGGGTTCTGCTAGTCTGAGAGCTGCTGGTTCAGGTGCTCCTGATCTGGGTTCTGCTAATCTGGGGGCTGCTGGTTCAGGTGCTGCTGATCGGGGTTCTGCTAATCTGGGGGCTGCTGGTTCAGCTGCTGCTGATCCGGGTTCTGCTAGTCTGAGGGCTGCTGGTTCAGGTGCTGCTGATCCGGGTTCTGCTAGTCCGAGAACTGCTGGTTCAGGTGCTCCTGATCTGGGTTCTGCTAATCTGGGGGCTGCTGGTTCAGGTGCTGCTGATCAACTTCTGCTAGTCCGAGAGCTGCTGGTTCAGGTGCTCCTGATCTGGGTTCTGCTAATCTGGGGGCTGCTGGTTTAGGTGCTGCTGATCAGGGTTCTGCTAGTCCGAGGGCTGCTGGTCCAGGTGCTCTTGATCTGGGTTCTGCTAATCTGGGGGCTGCTGGTTCAGGTGCTGCTGTTCGGGGTTCTGCTAGTCCGAAAGCTGCTGGTTCAGGTGCTCCTGATCTGGGTTCTGCTAATCTGGGGGCTGCTGGTTCAGGTGCTGCTGTTCGGGGTTCTGCTAGTCCGAAAGCTGCTGGTTCAGGTGCTCCTGATCTGGGTTCTGCTAATCTCGGGGCTGCTGGTTCAGGTGCTGCTGATTGGGGTTCTGCTAGTCCAAGAGCTGCTGGTCCAGGTGCTCCTGATCTGGGTTCTGCTAGTCTGGGGGCTGCTGGTTCAGGTGCTGCTGATCCGGGTCCTACCCATAAAGATGCTGTTGTAGAGGTTATTGAAAAGTGTCACACTGACAGTAGTAACTGTGATGTAGTGGACACACAGACTGAAACAAAGGAAGCAGAATGTTCTCCTGAGGAGGAAAGTGAGAAGTTGGCAAACAGAGACTCTTCTACTGACGAGGTAAGAAGAGGAAACCTGATGATGTGTTTCAGTCTTCTAGTAAAGCGATGAAGGCTTATCATTAGAGTGGTTGTGTGCAGTAAGGTGGAAGTGAAGGTAATGGGGCGAGTGATGTAGAGTCTCTAGCTTCCTCACAGATGTGGGCTCAATAAAAATAATGAGTGCTCTTTACTGAGTATGTCTAGGTACATGATCATTAACTCAGGTAAGATGATCAAAAAAGGTTGAACCAGTTCATCTGGACACAACGTTTATTGACAGAAACGTTTCATCATCATCTAAGGGACCTCTTCAGTCTCACCTGACTGCAGGTGTCCCCACCCTTATAAACAATACAGGGGCATAACGACCCAAACCAACGACCAGTTTCATACGCAAATATAGGCGTGACCTTTAACTAGAGTTACAATGGCCATGTGTACTATTCACAGAAAGTTGGGGAATGGTTGCAATCGCCGCATTGTAAGATGGCGACACATGCACTCTTAACTCACATACAGGGGGCAGTACTATAGGCAGAGGCAGGGGTGTGCTGTGGGTTCCCCAGTCTCAGCTGTAGTGGCCAACTTGTATAGGGAGGAAGGGGAAAAGAGGGCTCTGATGTCCTATTAAGGGGCACCAGCTAGCCACTGGTTCAGATTTGTGGACGACACCTGGGTTAGAATTAAATCTCAGGAGGTACATTTCCCCCACCACATTAACTCAGTGGAAACCACATCAAGTTCACCAGGGAGGACGTGGAAAATGACAGGTATTCATTGTTCCATTGAAAATGAGACACAGTATGTGTGTGGGTGGGTGTAGTCGTGTGTATCTGTGACGGTCTGTGTCTGAAAGTCGTACTCCGATTAGTTATTGATCTAAACCAACTGTATGATCTGATATTTCCTCATTATTATCGAATCAGAGATGGACTCTCTGTGTGTGTGTGTGTGTGTGTGTGTGTGTGTGATATCAGAGAGAGATGGAAGATGAAGAGAGGAGAGGAAAAGAATTGAAAGGAGAGCAGTGGATTAGTTGGTTTCCCTCCTGCTCCTGTTGTGTACCTCCCGGCATGACACAGTGTCTATGCTGTGTCTTTAGGCAGGCGTGATGAAGCAGAAGAACCTTGAGTTATGCTTTAGCCTGCAGCTGCAGATACACACAATACAATGAGGTGAGTTGGCAAGTTGCACACAAAACGTAGGGCGAACTCGCGCCCAGTCACACACACCAAATTTGAATTAAGCCTCAGTGAGTTGTCTTTATTGTGTTTGTGCACCTTAAGTAAGCCATGTTTGTCGGTCGCCTGTCACGGTGGAGTGATGATGGCAGTGGGATGACAGGGGAATACTGGCAACCAAGAATGCAAAAAAATAGAGGACGGTGCTTTTTTCAGTCTATTTAAAGAGAATGATAGGTTTAGAAATGTAAAAAAAGAAAAAAGAAAAAGAAAAAAAAGAAAGTCTATATCAAACAAAAAAATATCAAAACTCATTCAGCCACATACCTGGAAATGTTGTTTTGCCAATGACAAGACCACACAAGCAAAAAAAAAAAACCAAGATAATTGTTGGCATTCCTAATATCCAAACATGTGTTTTCCAGCGTTGATATCAAATATTACTGTCAAACTGAAACGGCTTGGTGAGGTGAGGTGAGGTGAGGTGAGATGAGATGAGATGAGATGAGATGAGATGAGATGAGATGAGATGAGATGAGATGAGATGAGATGAGATGAGATGAGATGAGGTCAGGTGAGATGAGATGAGATGAGGTGAGTTGAGATGAGATGAGGTGAGGTGAGGTGAGGTGAGGTGAGGTGAGGTGAGTTGAGATGAGGTGAGGTGAGGTGAGTTGAGATGAGATGAGATGAGATGAGTTGAGATGAGATGAGGTGAGGTGAGATGAGTTGAGTTGAGATGAGGTGAGATGAGATGAGATGAGATGAGATGAGATGAGATGAGGTGAGGTGAGGTGAGGTGAGTTGAGATCAGGTGAGATGAGATGAGATGAGGTGAGAGACAACAAATTATGAGGATTCCATCAAAACATCTCATTTCAAATTCAATATGCCTCAAATGTGAATGAAAAAAGTGAGGATTTTTATTCATCCTTGAAAATTGTATAATTGATAACCATAACCTGTGTTAATTCTCTTCAGGTAATCGCTTTTTGTTGGAATAGATGACTTGATTTTCCAATGGCCCCTGCCTCTTTTAGAAATCCAACTTGTTTAATAGTAGGTGGTGTCTGATATACAGAGTTGTGCTGACCCTTTGTCGGGTTTAATCCCAGATAGCATCCGGATGTGGGCCACTTCAGGCAATGATGCGGCACTGATAGCCTTCTTCTGGCCCTGACAAAATGGATGTGAGCCTAAAGTGGTAAAACACTGAGTGTTAATTTAACTCTGAGAGTGTACAAATGGACCCGAAATGATCCATTTGTACACTCTCAGAGTTAAATTAACACTCAGGAAGTTAAATTCATACTCGGGATTTTACTGTGTATAATCGCAAATATGGCTCAGATATGCCAAATCAAACGTGGCCTTTTTTGGCAAAGATGCGGTGCTCTCAGCAAATGTAATCTGGATGTGACCCTGAAGTGGCCCGTGTGGTAAATAGTGAATATTGCCGAAATACCACAAAACAAATATGGGCCACCTTTGGCAAATACGTGGCACATGCAGCATTGCTATGGCTTGGTTCTGGTCCAGATCTGGCAAACAGGAGCGGACCGCCCAAGTGCCACCATTCCACGCGGTATGTGGGCCGGATGAAGGGTCGGGTGTGGGACGGGTCTGGGCCACAGCAGTTTTGCTATCTGGGATTTCACATTATGAACTGAACTTGTTCATTCCTCTAGACTAAACAATAGTAACATATATTCCCCCTCTCTCTTTTCTCCTCTTTGTCACCTCTCAGCTTTCTCCCTCTTGGGTTCTGTCTCTTTGCACTCAACTAAGCATTTGTTTGCAGACAGAAGTTATTGTTTGCTTACATAAAACTGCATTAGCGAGGAACCTTTTAGCTCAATAGCAAAGGGATCTGGGTTGAACTTAGCTGTGCGGTGTTACTTGGTGGAGGAGTGCTGTAGTAATTTGGTTTGCAGAATGCATGAAAAGACAGAAGTGTTGATGTAACAGGAGTGTGTCTGTATGTATGCATGTGAGAGGGGGACCTGCAGCATATCTGTTTTTATCTTCTTCTTCTTCTTTTTTTTTGTCATGAGCTGCCCGAAAAATAGATACTGCAGAGAAACAACCAAATAGTTCAAATACCTCCATAAATATCACCTATCAGGTCAAGCATAATACTGCAGCATCATTCCAAACATTCAACAAGCTCTTATCACTTTACAAGAGTGGATGGTGTGGTAAGAGTTATCGGAAAATGTCATTGAAGTAGTTTGACTAGTTTGGATTTTCTTTTAAGTCTGTTGCTATTTTATACTTGCCACATATTCCGCTTCCGGTGTGGGACGATGGAGGTGCAAATTCACGTTTGCAGCGGCCTCACCCAGTACCATCCATGCAGTGTCTTTGTCCACGTCTAAGTTTGTCTTCGTTTGATGGCTGGGAGAGCTGGCGCTGGATCGGCTGAGGGAACCTGGTCTGCTGCATCCTGTGGGCCCAGGGACCATGGCCCTGCCTGGAGCTGTGCCTGAAGAGGTCCTGAAGGCGGTCCGAAAGGATGTGGTAGCGGAGCAGACTAAGCTAACTGCTACCCCAAGCAGACTGGCGGTTCCAATAACACCGAGGGAGGTCTGGCGGCGGCCTCGCCTAGCCTTGACTGTGTTTTTGTGTTGTCATGTGGATTGCTGGGAGGTGTGTCGAAGGTGTCTGGTTGGGAGAGCTGGTGTTGGATCAGCTAGGGGAGCTTGGTCTACTGGGTCCTGTGGGCCCATGGACCACGGCCCTGACCGGAGCTGCGTCCGAAGAGGAAACACCGCGCGTGACCATGGGCGGTCTGACAGGATGCGGAAGCGGAGCAGGCTGAGCTAACCGCTAGCCCATGCAGACCGGCAGTTCTGGCAACCATCCTGGCTGGCGTTTGTTCTCCTGGACAGTGATTTTTGTTTTAAGTTTAGATATATGTGTTAGTTTGGAAATGAGTGTTCTTGTAGTTTTTGGATATGTGTTGTTGTCTTTGTGTTGCACTGCTGTGGGCTGGGGGAAACAATGTTTCGTTTCATTTCATGTGCGCAAGTCCACGAAATGAAATGACAAATAAAGTGTTTCTGATTCTGTTTCTGATTCTGACATGTAGTACATTGCTAGCTTTCAATGTCAGTCATCCATCCTTTTCTTCATACTAGAGACACAACTCTTTTGCCATGTAGCGTTCATTGCAATTAATGGAGGATAAATCCACAGTCCTCGTTCAGTGCAAACATACTCTCCACTGTTCAGCCAAAGCTAACATGATGCTACAGCAAATATGAGCAGTAATTGGAAAAAATACAGCGGTTTTGATTGCTGAATTCCCTCTTTCTTTGCTGTGCTGTGCTGGAGAGACTCCTGCTGGTAATGTCTTGATGCATGCTCAATAATCCAGGTAAGAAAATCACAGACGGTTGAATCAGTTCATCTGGATACAACATTTACTGACAGATACGTTTATTATGTTTCATCAATGAACTTTGTTGAGTGATGAAACGTATCTGTCATAAACGTATACAGATGAACTGATTCAACCTGCTTTGATCCTGCTGATAATCTCTTGCAGGACATGTTGTGGGACGTAACATGGTAGAAAATGACTGTAACAGACTTTAAAATGTTTGTAACTTTTTGAAAATAACCACTCCAAATAACTATGATAAAGTGCTTGTGCTGCAGCACCATGTTAGCTTTGTCTGAACTGTGGAGTTTTGTTTTTTGCACGGAATGAAAGATGTGGACTTTTTTGTCCATTTGTTTGTCTAGTGTGATGACAAGGGTGGACATCTGTGAAAATGAAACCTACCCATGTACTATAGGATCTATGAGTATAAAATAGGTATATACTTCTAAAAACTTGAACTATCCCTTTCAGTTTAAGCTGTAGTCAGAGAGACAACTGCTCTCACTTGATACTGCACCAAATCTTCCTCTCATGGTTTTTGGTTTCAAATTGATCTAAATCTTTTCCATTTTCTTTGCAATAAGCTAGCTGTTGTGTATAGCCTTGATAACAATCCAACTGATACATTCTTTTTCCACTGATAGGAAGGTTGTGGTCATAGAAAAACAGGCCATTTAAATGTAGCTCATTTGATTGAGTGCAGCTCACCAACTACATCCCAGCATCCAACAGGTTGAGGATTAAAAATCAGTTGGTTCTTATTTAGAATTGCAACCTGAACTGATTGTTCAATACAGTTACAGTCTACAACTTTCTGACATGTCCAAAAAGCATCATTAGCTCTTTGGTCATGTGGTAGCATGTGAATGTTTTTCTTCAAATGGTTTTGGGAGTTGTGAGGACATTTTAGCTAGGGTTACAATGCTGCAAGTAGAGAGAAGGGAATCAAAAAACAAGTAAATTGGCCTTTTTCCCCCACATTTAATTCAAGGAAGGACTCATTACAAGGAAGCACTCACTGCAGTCTCACTCCTTTTGTAAATTAACCCCCAAGTCCCAAAGAAACAGTTTTTGATTTTAGAAAAGCACGATAATTTTCTCCTTACAGCATGAAATAAAAGCATTCACTACAGGCCATTTGGTCTGGCTCCCCTCTTTCAAGGAGGCCAACCATAACTGAGTCATCAGTTGATGTCTTGCTTCATAGTTGCTGGTGTATAAAATAAAAACAAAGGCAGAGAAGACACCATCTTGGCAGAACCAATGGATGTATGGTGCCTAGTCAAGAGCACACCAATCACCTTCTCACTGTGTGGCCTATCTGACCTTAAATTGTCAGCTAATTGTTTGTTATAGGTAAATCCACCAAGACCAAAAACCCTTGTTTCCCTTATCGTAAGACCCAGTCAAGTGTTTTTCAAGTTGTTACTTCTAAATTCCGCTTTGATCTTGTCATATCACCACTTAAGTCAGGTCAAGTCAAGTCAAGTAAATTTTATTTGTATAGCCCAATAGCTCATCTCTCTCTCATCATCAGCCGCCTCTCCAGGGTCAGGTTGTGGTGGCAGCAAGCTAAGTAGGGCACTCCAGACGTCCCTCTCCCCAGCAACGCCCTCCAGCTCCAGCTGGGGGATCCTAAGGCATTCCCAGGCCAGAATGGACATGTAGTCTATCCAGTGAGTTCTGGGTCTACCCTGGGGTCTCCTCCCATTTGGTTGGCATTCCCTGGTCCCCTCCTTTGCCTGCCGCCCAGCTTCATGGCACCCTACCCCAATGCTCATCCCCACGGGTGGTGGGTCCACGGGTTGAACCCAATATCACAAATGATAAATTTGCCTCAAGGGGCTTTACAGCAACACAGCATCCTGTCCTTAGACCCTCGCATCGAATAAGGAACAACTCCCTAAAAAAACTCTTTAACTGGGAGATAAATAGGAAGAAACCTCAGGGAGAGCAACAGAGGAGGGATCTCTCTCCCAGGATGGACAACGTGCAATGGATGTTGTGTTTAGACAATTTAAACAATACAACATTGAAAGAGGATAACAGAATTATAATGGAATTATAAAATGAATGAAGAATATGATGAGGAGGATGTCAAGTAGTGACCAGACGCCACCAGCACAGCCCAGGACCTGAGCCACGTGTCACCAGCATCACCAAAAAGAAAAAAAAATTAGTCACATATATTAGTGAGAGAAGGATATAACATTAAAACAGGATAACAAAATCATATGGATTTATAAGATATATAAGCTATTTGATTCAAATAGCTTATATATCTTATAAGATTTATAAGACATTTGATTATCGGATGCCCACTCCCCTCCCTGGAAGACCTATACAGTTCCCACTGCCTCAAAAAAGCCCATGGCATCCTCAAGGACCCATCCCACCCAGGACACCATCTGTTTGAACTGCTGCCCGCGGGCAGATGTTACAGGACAATAAGGGCTCGGATAAACAGACTAAAGAACAGCTTCTATCCCCGAGCCATAACCGCACTAAATGCTGCTACGTCTTGATTCCTGACTTTTTGTGCAATATGTTGGTGTCCAGTAGAATGTAGAAATGAATGTGTGTGTTTTATGTTTTTAATTCTTTTTATGTTGATCTTTGCACTAAGAACTGCACTTTCAAATTTCGTTGTACTTGTACAATGACAAATAAAGTTCTATTCTATTTTATTCTATTCTAAAAAAAATAAAATGTGATGAAGGGGATGCCAAGCAGTGTCCTGGAGACCTGGGAGAAGGACAGACTGCACGTGCACACAAGGGAGACTCACATCACATCATTCACACACAGAAGGAGAGAAAGGAGAAGACATACTTCAGATTGAGAGAAAAGACATGTGAGAGAAAAGAACAGTTTGCAATAGTCAGTAATCTATACGCTATAACCTTATCAGCAGAACAGTACTTAATACATTCATTGAGACAGAAACCGGCCTGCCATGCAGTACAGGTTGTGAACCACTCAACTTAAAGGCAACTAATTGCAGGTTAAGGCAATACGGTAAGTTTTAAGTCTGGATTTAAAGGACTCAACCGACTCTGATTGTCTGAAGGCAGCAGGCAGGTTATTCCATAAGAACGGGGCCTGATAGGAAAAGGCCCTGCCACCAGCTGAGTTCTTTTAACTTTGGGTACACACAGGAGCTCTGCATTTTGAGAGCGAAGAGCTCAAGGTGGAATGTACGGTTTAAGGAGATCAGACAGGTAAGATGGGGCAAGCCCCATTTAGGATTTTATAAGTTAGCAGAAGCACATTGAAGTCTCATCTAACATGGATAGGAAGCCAATGAAGGGAGGCAAGAATTGGTGTAATATGGTCAAATTTACTAGATTTAGTTAGGATTCTAGCAGCAGCATTCTGAACCATCTGAAGACTTTTAGTACTAGCCCTTGGAAGACCTGAAAAGAGAACATTACAGTAATCAAGTCGGGATGAAACAAATGCATGTATTAGTCTCTGCATCAGCCATGGACAGGAAAGACCGAATTTTAGCTATATGTTATGTAAGTGAAAAAGGCAGTCTTAGCGATTTCTTTAATTTGCTTATCAAGGAAATTCTGGGATCAAACGTATCACCAAGATTTTTGGCTGCTACACTTTGTGAAATCACAGAGTTGTCGACTGCTATCTTACTTGATCAAATTGGTGTCTGTGTCGAGCAGGGCCAATGACCAGCACCCCAGTTTTATCAGAATTTAAAAGCAGGAAATTTGGTGACATCCAATTTTTCAGAGCAGCCAAGCAGGTCTCTAAATTAGTTATTGGAGTATGATCATCAGCACTTATAGGCGCATACAGCGGAGTATCATCAGCATAGCAATGGAAATGTATTCCATTACTGTGTATAATTTGGCCAAGAGGTGAAAAATAAAGAGAGAAAAGTTGAGGGCCAAGAACCGAGCCCTGGGGCACACCATATTTAACGTCAGATAATTTTGATGTAATATTATTATAGCAGACACAATTTGTTCTTCCAGATAAGTAGGACTTAAGACAAGAGAGAACTAAGCCAGAGACACCAAAATTACAATTTAATCTGTCTAATAGGATACAGTGATCAATGGTGTCAAAGGCTGCATGGAGGTCCAGTAGTAAAAGCACAGAAGTGGAATCAGAGTCCATAGCGTGTAAAAGATCGTTCACAACTCTGGTCAGAGCAGTTTCAATGGACTGTCAGGCCCTGAAAGCTGATTGAAAAGGTTCATATAGATAGTTTTCTTCTATATGGGTCAAAAGTTGTTGATACACAACTTTCTCTTGTGCTTTAGAAAAGAATGGAATATTAGGGACTGGTTGATAGTTATTAAGAGACCCTGGATTGAGATGTGTTTTTTTTAAGTAGAGATTTAACTACAGCTGTCTTAAAACTGCCCTGTAGCAGACTGTTGGCCTGTCGAGCGTGTCTTCCTGCCTGCCGCCTAATGACTGCTGGGATAGTCTCCATTGTCCCCGCGACCCTGATTTGAATAAGCGGCTTGGCTAATGGATGGAATGGATGTCTTTAAACCGCTGGGAACAGTGCCAGTAGTACGTGATAAATTAACAATGTCTAGCATTGTAGGTCCCAGGAAAGGCCAGAGGTCTTTAAAAGAACTTGCTGGTAAGTGGTGACGTAGGCAAGAAGTTGGTTTAGAAGCTGACACGAGCTTAGTCAACGTGTCAAGAGCGACAGTCTCAAAAGCTGTAATAACAGGGACTCTCGGTGACTCATTGTATAGATTTGAATTTGGTAAGACAGGATCTGCAGTAGTAGCTGGAGTTGAAGAACTAATTTTGTTTATGAGAGTTTAGCCTTTTCCTCCACTCTATCGAAGTGGTTATTCCATGACTTCTTCAGTTCTGGTGGGTTTGGCATCATATGGTGTTCACATTTGTTCATTTTCATACTGCAAATCCCAGAGTTCCATTCAAAATGAACGTGATCGCCAAATGTGCTCCTATCAGGGTCACAATTATCTACGGTCAGAAATTCTAGAATAACATCAGCAAAATCATCCATTGCTAGCGTGCCTCCTTTGAAGAAAGACGACTGGTCTACAGAGTCACTGGACACAGTAATATTGAGCAACATATCAAGTCATGTCAAACATTTAATCGAACCTAGTTAAACATTGGATTAAGATTAGCTAAATATTTTTTTAGCACCTATAGCTTGCTCTTTTGCATTCAAAATGCAAGTCCCTTTTCCTTTTTAATTTCCTGCGCAGGCATCATTAGATGTTGATTATTAGTGGGGATGGCAGACCCTGGCGGCACCAATGAAATATAGCATACAGAGAATCAACACCTTCTCAACACCTTCTCTCATTCCAAAACATTCTTATATGTATAGGAGAAACAACATGTGGCCATACGATTTAAGAGGAGCTTGCATGACAGATATATAAGTTCTGTTGATGGAGCCATCCCACCAGTCCTACATAGATTTATGGAGTGTAAGACCTGACAAACTGATAAAAACTACACAACTAGGCTTTTATGGTGGACTGGTTAAAATCACCCAATATGATGTTGCCATAATCAGCAGAAACAGCTTGCAGTTTTTGTGTAATGATGGGTGGATGAATGGATATATGGATGGATCTACAGAGGGATGAAATGTTGTTGCATTGGAGCTCAGTGATAAGCAGAAGATTTGGATTGGCCTGTTCAACTCATAGAGCCTGAAAACCAGAAAATAAAATCTCTTCAGTGGGTTTCTGTTTTTCATCCTCCAGTTCTGCTGAGGGTTCTCGCTTTCTCCTTTTTTCTTCTTGTTTGTTTTCCTTCTCTTTCTTTTCTACCTCTCTCTCCCTTCCTCGCTTTCTCTTACTTTTCTCTCAATCTTTTTCTGTTTTCCTTGTTTACGTTTTACCGTCTTTTTCTCTGCACCACCTCTCTTTCGCTGTTTCTTTTTTTATGTTTTATTTTAATCAGCCCCTTATCCCTCGTTCCTCCTTCCCCTTTCTGCTTTTCCCTTCTCTCCATCTCTCTGGTCTATTGGGAAATCAAAGAAATTGAATAACTCTCATATCGCCACGGGACCAAAAACTCATACAGTCGCTGTGGGATCACCCTCATACTGGCTCCACAGGAACCAACTCATCTGGTAACCAGGGGAAACGGGACAGATTCATGTTCTTGGTCCCTTTGATTAGCTTGCCAAGAGGAAATGCCCCTTAAATACTGCTGTGAGCTAAGCAGACTTGTTGAAGTCAAACATCCTCTATAAGCAGATGAATTTCAGATACACGGAGAGAGACCATTAGACCAAAAAATAAAGGGGGAAAAAAGTGCTGACAAACAGACAGACGTGGGCTTTTGCAGAGACAGAAATGCCGCCTTGGGAGCTTGAAAGGTAGACCAGTAGGTAGAGAAACAAAAATGCAAAGCTGCTGCAAGACAGGCAAACGGACACGCTGATAGTCGGGGAGACAGAGAACAAACAGACATGCACTTATTCCAACGGCTGAACAGATAGCGCGTCACATGACTCTGGCTGCCTTCATCCCAGTTTGTTGTAAAAGTCAAGGAGAACCGCAAAAAAGTGAAACTATGATTCTTTATCAAACAACCCAATGTAGGGGTACGGGTGACGATCCAAAGTGACGGACTATGTTATCGTCAATACCATATGCAAGCATAAACCTTTTGATTAAGTCAGGTCCATTTTATTTGTATAGCCCAATATCACAAATTACAAATTTGCCTCAAGGGCCTTTACAGCAATACAACATGCTGTCTCCTCGCATCGGGTAAGGAACAACCCCCCCCCCTCCAAAACAAAACTCTGACAGGGAGAAAAATTAGGAAGAATCCTCAGGGAGAACAACAGAGGAGGGGTCTATACTAGGTAATTATCACACAATTGTCACACTGATACAGACTATACGATATTGACATCAGCAATAAGTAAATAAACTGACTGAAGTATGCTTGTGTTTGACAAGCATGTTTACATGAGAGATCCCTGCTGTCTTGTTGTTCGATGGTACCGACTCATATTATGAAGTGCGTCTCTGCCAGAATGCTACTTCCTGTTTAATTGGCGCCTGGATTGATTTCTGGTGATGCGGTTAGAGAAGACAGAATGAAGTTGAATCGTTTGTGTTAAAACCTTGTTTTATTTACAACTGAAGAGTCAGTAAAGTGTGTTTTGGAACACGCAGGATTACCAGGGCCGCGTTATTCTGTGGAAAACACGTGCTGCCAGATTGACTCCAAGGAGTATGGAGACCACGAGTATGCATGGGAGTAACTGAAGTGCAAACTCTTTCAGATCCAGTTTGTCAAGCTGCCAAAATTAGTAACTGAGACGTTTCATGGAGAACGAAGGCAGTGGCAGGAATTCTGGTGCCAGTATGAGACTGTTTTTAACTCCACTGCTATTCCCTTTGAACAGGGAGTCAAAGAGGCCGTCGATGTGGAAAGGGAACGACCATCGCTGAATGTTTGCTGTGATGCAAACATCCCCAAATCCTCCGTGAATAGTACACATGGCCATTGAAACTCTAGTTAATGGTCACGCATATTTGCATATGGAAGTGGTCGTTGGTTTGGGTCGTTATGCCACTGTATTGTTTAGAAGGGTGGGGATACCTGCAGTCAGTTGAGACTGAAGAGGTCACTTAGATGAGTGATCGAACGTTTCTGTCAATAAACGTTGTGTCCAGATGATCTGAGCATGCATAAAGACATTTCAATCTGTCTTTCCCCTTTCTGTGACTGTGCCGTTGTTTGTCTCCTCCGTGTTGTGCCAACTAGATCTCCTTATTCTCTGCTAATACATAATGCTGCCTTGAGGTCCAGAGAAATGCCAGGTGCCTCTGGGATGGGAAGACTTGTGCACTCAGAAAAGCTGTCTGTCTCTGCCTCTCTCCCCTCCAGCTATCGCTCTCCTGCCTCCCTTTCTTTTCCTCTGCCTGTTTGCCCGTCTTACTCTCTCCGTCTCTTAGTTTTCAGCGTCTCTTGTTTTGCTCTCCATCTCCCGGGTCCTTTGCCCCTCTCCCTCTCTGAATCCTCTCTTGTGCCAGCGTAGATTTCCAATATCATTTTAACGCCGGGATCATTTTTGTCCAGTTGAATTACAAGTAAATCAAGAGGATCAGAGCTTCCTCCTGTCAGCTGAATCTGTTTTGTCTTTTCAGGGAGAAACGTAAGAAACAGATAACTGTGCCTTTGTGGGAATACTCGAGAGCTTTTAAGTGGGTTATGTAGGCGAATGAGGTTAGAAAAGCTTCTCAGTGGGAGGACACACGCGAGCTTTGATTGTGGCAAGGACGTGACGATCAGCAGAGCTGGAGTTGAGAGGTTAAGAGGTCTGTCTCTCAACGGCAGCATGGTGCTGAAAAACGTTGACTCGAATCCTTCTCTAAGTAAACAGTAGAAGATATGAGATAGCCACAGTTTGGCCCGTGGGATGTCAGACCTGCTTTCACCTAGAATGAACTCACTGTACAGATAGATAGATAGATAGATAGATAGATAGCTAGCTAGCTAGCTAGCTAGATAGATAGATACTTTATTGTCCTCACAAGACAATATTTGTTTTCACCTTTTGTACAGAGCCTCACATACAGTAAACACATGTACACATACTATACATACCACATACATAAAGAACAGGTGGACAACAATACATTAACACAAGAGTTTAGAGGTACAGTGAGTTTAGAACTTTAATGGCAGAAGGAAAATACCTCTTTTAAAGCGGCCTGTCTCGAGGTGAGGGACCCATACCTGAGACCAGATGGAAGCAGGTGAAGAATGGGTTAAGGGGGTTAAGGGGATCCTGAGTTATGGCTAGTGCTCTGTATATCATGGCTTTAGTATGGAGGGCTGATAGTTTAGGGGTAGGAAGGCCAACGACTTTGGATTTTGGATGCGCTGTGCGAGATGTGCTGGTTCCTATCAGTAACTATTAAGACGGCGAAGAAACAGGCGGAGCAGTCAAGTAGCATGGGGTGAGTTATACTTTTGTACAGGAGCAAGAGAAGGTGAGGTTCAACAGAACGTGCCGTGAGTTGTACGGATGTCAGACAGTCTTTGCTGTCAGTGTTTATGGATATTGGTTTGTGGGTCAAAAGAGAGTCTAATGTCCAGAGTGAGTCCTAGGTTCCTGAAGTAGCCCACAAGTTCAGCAGTCACATTATGGATGAGGTTGTGGGCAGAGGTGCGAGAATTGGGGTTGGTAATGAACAGCTCCTTTGTCTTAGTGACATTCAATTGTAGATAATTATCTGGGCACCATTGTGTGAAGTGGAAAATGGAGTGTTGACAGGTTGCCACAGAGTTGTTATCATTGCTGACGGCACAGAAGCCTAGTGGGTAAAACGATTATGAAGATGGTGGGTTGAGGTTAATCAATTTAGGGGTGAAAAATAAAGCACTTAGGGTGAAAATGATGGTCAGATATTTAAGAAACAAGAGGGATCATATATGGAAGGTGTTTTTAAGGGAGGCAATTTATAAATGTGGATGGTGTGTGGGGAGAGTGGAGTGTATATGCAACTGAAGAAAGGTATGGTGGGTGGAGCATCTGAGT
Organism: Lampris incognitus; assembly: GCF_029633865.1. Lineage (NCBI taxonomy): Eukaryota > Metazoa > Chordata > Actinopteri > Lampriformes > Lampridae > Lampris > Lampris incognitus. The sequence goes on along the minus strand of NC_079227.1, from coordinate 35,430,507 downwards.
TTTACAAGGAGGTGCTGGGAGCGTGGGGAGAGTTTGTGAAATGTGTGCAGTATGAATGTAAGAATGTGAAGCAGGTGTGGGGGAAAACCAGGGTTTTTAAATCCAAAAATCACATTTGAGGGGAACACAATCTACAACAGGGTGGTTTGGAGAGCGGGGTTTAGGAAGATAAGCGATGTAGTGTATGAGTATGTACCAGGGTTTATGAGGCCACGGGTACTGGTAGATGAAGTGAGGGGAAGGGGTGATGAAATGTGGTTGGGAATAGCGGCGAGGATATCTGGAAAGATCAAGGCGGGGGGGGGATGCCGAGAGAATGGGTCAGTATGACAGAGAGAGGCTGTGCTGGATGAGGAAGGAGAGTAGAAATGTATGTAGGGAAAGGCGAGAAGAGAGTGAGTCTGATGAGTGTGAAAATGAGAGTGATGTATAGATGTTTAAGAGGGGAAGAAGTGAGAAGACCGGCTGTGGAGAAAGTGTGGGAGAGGGATATGAATGAGATGGATGTAGGGAGGATAAGGAGGAATCTGAGAGTGAAGTGGAACAGCGCTGAATGAGGCACAATAGGGTGCTCAATAATCAGACATAACAATAATAATCAATAATAATAAAACTGGCTCTGTTTTTCTCAGTGAGATCAGGCCAACAACGTATGGTTTGTTGAGCAGCACAATTGCCCCAGATAAGCCGAGTGACAAAAAAATTTATATTCAAACAAAGTTTTCTTATAATTTGATATACACCCAGTGACCAGAAACATAGAAACCCCTGTTCAGCATCCCATTGGGCCACCCTTTGGCCCTGACGGCAGCTGCTACGTACCAGGGTCCTCTAGCTAATAGCCACAGAGTTAAAGCTGACAGGGGCGCAAAGAGGGGGGGGTGCAGAGGGTACAATGTGCACAGGCACCGCATCAGCGGGGGGTGCCAAAAGTACAGCAATCAATTTCTGGTTATAGGTCTAATTGTTTTTTTTTAAAGTTTGATATTTACAAATGTTATTACTTAGATGCGAATTCTGGATTAGAACATATAGTTCCATGTTAATTTTTTTAATTATAATTTTTTGTTTTGCGAACGGTCTTTTGGCGCCCCCGCTGATGCAGCGCCTGTGTGCACCCTCTGAAGCTGACCATGCAGACATCAGTACTTAACACAACTGCTCAAGGTTGATGGGTGGATGGACTCACCCTTCTACAGATGCTGAATTAGAGTTCATCCCAAAGTTGTCCAGTGGGACTGATATCTGGGGTCTGTGGTGGCCAGGTCAAAAACATCATTTCACCTGATGCTTCCTCGAACCGTTCCTGAACGATCCTTGCACTATGACAGGGAGCATTATCTTGTTGAAAGCCCCCATTCTCTGGAGGGGTACATGATGGCCATGAATGGATGGAAGTACGGTATATACAGGGTGTGCCGTTCATAAGATGTGGTAAGGTATGTTGCGGTATCAAGGTGTTGATCTACAGTTTTTAATCGACCCAGTGTATACCGGCTAAATGCCTCTCAAACCGTTATACCGCCCCCTATTGGCCAGTACATATGTATGCTCAATAATGCAGGTAAGAAAAGCAAAGAAGGCTGAATCAGTTAATCCCGATAACGTTTGTATCCAGATGAACTGATTTAGCCTCCTTTGAAGCTGGCATGTCACATCCACCAGACCATAATCACACAACTACAGGTCAAAGGCTGAATAACGAGTCCAGCTGAGCAGGTACATCTATATGGTTCAATAGACCAGGTACTGCCATTTCACTCACAAATCTCAAGACAAGGAAACGATGGAAATATGTGTTCACTGAAAACCACCCAAGCAGACAGCACACCACTTATTACTGACTCATAATAATGTGACTGACCAGGAACAGGCTTACAACTATGGCACCCTAAGGTCATCACACAGCACAGCTGAAAGCAGGTTTCAAAGTAGGGCTCACAAAGTGAGCTAGGCAACTTCACACAGAACTGTAAAATGCTGCCAGGTATATCACATGGGCAATATGGGCATGTCCCCAGGGGCCCTGAGCAAAACGGGGCCCTCCGCAATGGGGAAAAAATTATGCTTTTTTTAATTATCTTTTTTTCCCTTCCTGGGGCCACCCTGGGAAGGGAGCTCACTGGCGAGCGTCTGGTGGCTGTGCCCAGGCCAGTGGGGCCTGGTCGGGCCCAGCCCGAAAAAACAACATGGAGCCATCACCCCGTGGACCCACCAGCCGCAGGGATGAGCACTGGGGTAGGGTGCAATGCAATCCTGATTCTCCATTTTAAGAGCTGACACTCATTTGCGTCTTGTGCATTTGCCCTGCATCACATCACTTGTTCTGTGCCTCTACGCGTCCAACTCAACCCTTTTCCACTGCTGCCGTTTCACTTTACAACTCTGCTGTGTTGCATTTCAACATGGTAGCCTATTCCTCTCCCGGGGTATCCACTAGCCAGTAGCACTATTTAACCCACAGCTGGGGGGCTGGTTCGTGGGCATCAGGGAATATCCACACACCAGTGGGCCTGCGTACAGCAGGTCTAGGGGTCAGACCTCCTCCGAGTCCCTTGTAGTTCAGCCAGGGTCCAAGGTGTACCCAGTTACCGTGTGTCGCCATGAGGAGGCACAACATCAGCCTTGCTGTTGGAGACGCTATGTACTGGCAGGGAGAGACTTACGTGCTCATCTCTACTGTTCGCATTTCTGCAAGCCAGCGGTGGAGGTTGAGAGTGAGACGCGACAGGCACAGAACACTACACCAACACACTAGACGCTTCACAACAACCCCACTTCTTACACAAGAATGTCAGACACACAAGATGCATGACTTTGTCTGTGCCTCTACATCTGATTGGATCCTCGGACAACCTCCGCTTCCGATGAGACCACTTTTTGGATGGCCTGCCTTGTCACTGAGAGAGAGGCCAGATCCAGTTTAAGATCAGTGTCATCTAATCTCACAGATTGATCTGGTTGACAAGTCCAGTAGATGCTATGATAACATTCAAAATAGCACAAACTCTATAACAGCAGGCAGCTATAGAGTGTGGTGTGTTTTGGCTATATTTATCATTTTGAAGCAATAAATGGTGCAATTCAATGCAGATTATATTTTAAATTGACCTCTTCAGACATTTTTTTTGTTGAAAAATTACATTTTCCACTGTGACTGGCTTGTATCAATTAAGTTATTTTAAAAAAAGCAACCATCGTTTCACAGCAGTTCTCACTACACTTAAGAATCATAAAAATGGGTGACTAAATCAAAAATGTATGATATTTGCAGCATGGTGGCCCAGTGGTTAGCACTGTTACCTCACAGCAAGAAGGTCCTGTGTTCGACCCCTGGCTGTCCTAGATCCTTTGTTTGGAGTTTGCATGTTCTCCCTGTGTCTGCATTGTTTCCTCCTGGTGCTCTGGTTTCCTCCTACAATCAAAAAAGACATGCATATGGAGCATCCGGGTAGTGTAGCAGCCTATTCTGTTGTCTACCAACAGTTCAGTTCGAATCCCTGTGTTACCTCCGGCTTGGTCAGGCGTCCCTACAGACACAAATGGCCGTGTCTGCGTGTGAGAAGCTGGATGAGGGTATATGTCCTGGTCGCTGCACTAGCACCTTCTCTGGTCAGTCAGAGCACCTGTTCAGGGGGGAGGGGGAACAGGGGGTAATAGCGTGATCCTCCCACGTGATACGTCCCCCTGGTGAAACCCCTCACTGTCAGATGAAAAGAAGTGGCTCGAGATGGAATGTATGTTAAGGAGATCAGACAGGTGAGATGGGGCAAGCCCATTTAGGTTTTTATAAGTCAACAGAAGCAGCTTGAAGTCTGATCTAACATGGATAGGAAGCCAACGAAGGGAGGAAAGAACTGCTGTAATGGTGAAATGTTCTAGTTTTAGTTAAGATTCTAGCTGCAGCATTTTGAACCATCTGAAGACTTTTAGTACTAGCATGTGGAAGACCTAAAAACAGATTACAATAATCAAGTCTAGATGAAACAAACATGTATTAGAGTCTCTGTATCAGCCATTGACGGGAATGACCAAATTTTAGCTATGTCACGTAAGTGAAAAAAGGCACTCTTGGCTGGGATCAAACGTAACACCAACATTTTCGGCTGCCACACGTTGTGTAATTAAAGAGTTGTCGATTGTTATTGTTACTTCATCAAATTGGTGTCTGTGTCTAGCAGGGCCAATGACCAGCATCTCAGTTTTAACTGAATTTAAAAGCAGAAAAGTTAGTGACAGCCAGTTTTTCACACCAGCCAACAAGGCCTCTAAATTAGTCATTTGAATATGATCATCAGCCCTTATGCGCACATACAGCTAAGTGTCATCGAAATAGCAATGGAAATTTATTCCATGATTGCATGTAATTTGGCCAAGAGGTGAAATATAAAGAGAGAAAAGTAGAGGGCCAAGATCCTAGCCCTGAAGTATGCCATATTTATCACCGAGAATTTCAATGCAATGTTATTATAGCAGACAAAATGTGTTCTTCCAGATCAGTAGGACTTAAGACAAGAGAGAGCTAAGCCGGAGACACCAAAATTACAATTTAATCTGTCTAATAGTATACAGTGATCAATGGTGTCAAAGACTGCACTGAGGTCCAGTAGTACAAGCACATAAGTGGAATCAGAGTCCATAGCTAGTAGAAAATCGTTCACCACTCTGGTCAGAGCATTTTCAGTGGAGTGACAGGCCCTGAAATCCAATTGAAAAGGTTCATATAGATAGTTTTCTTCTATACTGGTCGAAAGTTGATACACAACTTTCTCTAGTACTTTAGAAAAGAATGGAAGATTAGAGACTGGTTTAAAGAGACCCTGGATCAAGGTGCGTTTTTTAGGGAGAGAATTAACCACAGCTATCTTGAAACTGCTGGGAACAGTGCCGGTAGTAAGTGATAAATTGACAATGTCTAGCATTGTAGGTCCCAGGAAAGATCAGAGGTCTTTAAAAGGTTTTGCTGGTAAAGGGTCAAGTAGGCAAATAGTTGGTTTAAAAGCTGACATGAGCAGAGTCAAAGTATCAAGAGAGATGGTCTCAAAAGCTGTAATAACAGGGACTATCAGTGACTCATTGTGGCTATTAAATAACAGGGACTATCAGTGACTCATTGAAAACCAGCCACTGAGGATGCACAAGCCAGTGCATTCTTAGTGCTGGTACCAAGCCCAGATAAATGGGGAGGGTTACATCAGGAAGGGCGTCCGGTGTAAAATTTTTGCCCATGGGGAGCCCGTGTTAACGTGTTGGAGGCAACCATCACTCTTGGCACGAAGACCATAGCGGAGGTCGGAGGAGGAGTGGGCTCAGGGACCGGAGAGCCAGTTGCCGAGCAGCCACCGCTCAGTAGGCTCAGAGCCTTGATGCGGCATTGGAGTGCTGCTGCTGCCAGCGGCAGAAGGAGCGGGGCCAGATGATGCCCACGGTTGCAGCTGTCCAGACCGTCAGCAACAAGGAGAGGTTTATCCCATTGATGACGAAGCAACTGTGGCAGCAACAGGAGGCAGACGTGGCCCTTGCGCTAGTGAAGGGCTGGCTTCAGATGGAGCGGCACCCCGAGTTGACAGAGGTGTCAGCGCCGGTGCCTGAGGTAAAGGCCTACCACTTTCAATGGGGCAACTTTGAGCTCCACATAGAGTTGGTGTACCGAAGGTGGCAAGCACCTGGACGAGGGAGTGGTCTCTTCCAGCTATTGGTGCCCTGTGTGCTCCATCCCCAAGTTCCCCAGATGATCTATGGCTCAGTGGGGGCAGGCATTATGGTAACACCAAGACCCTCCACCACCTCAGGGGGTGGTTCTACTGGCCTGCCGACGAGATGTTGAGCTGCACGTGCAATGCTGCGACTCCTGCACCCACCAGACTCGGGCTGGCTTTTGAGTGCGGCAGAGGAGGGCCTATGACACACGGTGCTTTGGGCATTCTGTTCGCCAGCGGTGACACCCTGGAAATTTGGGACGCTATGCATTGGGTGATGGAGTCATCGGGGATGATTGACCCCTCACCTGGGGGCTATGTATCGACCGGGGGAGGTGGTCACTCCAACTGTCGGCGGCTCTGCGCTGGGGGGAGCGCAGGAGCTTATGGGACTGTTGGTGTTACTGAAATTGCTATGATTTATGTGTTTAAATGTTGTGTTCATCTTGTGATTACTGCTTGTTTGGGAGTTCAACTTGGACTGGGTAGGTCACTGTAGGACCGTGACCAAGACTGGTGTTCTCAACAGTGACCTCGTCAGGGGACGCTGTTGTTCGGCAACCATTGGGAAGGGGTGAAAATAAAACAGCACTCCCGAGGTCGTGTGGTGTATGGGACACGGGAGCTGCTATTAAAACAAGAACTCTGCCTCTCGACTCATTCTTCCATGCCAGCTCACCACAATTTTATTGTTTTCTCTGCAGAGGTCTGAATATAGAGTCAAAGTCAGTGATATTCCCTAGCCGAATTTACTTTCACATCCACAGTCAGATGATCTCAATCTAAAAAAAAAAAAGTCATTATTTTATTGGCAAAGGTTATGCGATTCAGTTTCTGCAGTACTACGATCTGTTTTACTTTCATGACAGGAGATTTCATTTGAGTCAGTATTTCTTTTATCATACAGTGGAAGTTGTCTCTTGGGACCAAAATGAATATCTCAAAATTACAAAAAGGCCGTCATTTTGAGAATGCACTTTGTCTCGGTATCTCCCGCATGCTCTGGCTCTCTCACCCTCTCCGTGTTTCTCTGTATGTCTCTCTATTGCTTTTCCCATGTCTTTCATGTCTCTCTCTTTTTTCTCTCAAAAAGTTTCTCTAGCCCTCTCTCACCTGATACTTCCCTTTATTCTGTTTGTCTCACCCTTTTGACTGCTAATTTCCTCTGATACCTTGGAGTACTGAGGGTTGAGGTGTTAGCAAGCAGTCATCGGGTGCTAGGCAGGGAGACACCCTGGACAGGCCGCCAGTCCATCACAGTGCTGACAGATTCACATCTAGGGGCAATTTATTACAGCTGATTCACCTGACCTACATGTCAGGAGCATGGGCGGCATGGCACGGTGGTGCAATGGTTAGCGTGGGTACCTCACAGCAAGAGATCCTGGGTTTGAACCCTGGGGTCGCCCAACCTTGGGGGTCATCCTCTGTGTGGAGTTTTCATGGTGTCTCTGTGGGTTTGCTCTGGTTTCCTCCTACAGTCCAAATAACCAAGTATTAGTTCACAGGCGATAATACATTTATTTACTTGGTTATTGTGCATTTTGGTGTGAGCAAGCATGTTTGCAAAGTGTGGTCGTGGTTTAAACATTCTGGGGTTTATTTTCTGGCTTTGTGTTTGAATTTGAGTACTTTGTACTTCACAGTTGAGTCACGTTATAGTTGTTTTGTTGTTCTTGTGTAAAGTTTGTGCCATTTCTTCGAGCATTGTTTCGGGTTGGAATTGTGCCCATGCAGAATGATCCCTGTCATCCTTCGTTCTTTGTTATGGAGGGTGGACTGTAGCCGAGCCAGCTAATGCAGTAGAGCGGGGCTCATTTCACCGCTAGTGATCAAGTTATTTGTGAGAAAGCGGTCCCCAGCTCCTTTGTGGATGAGCACAAAGGAGCTGTATACCACATTAGTTGTATATCTAAACAAGGACAACAAGTCAGTTGATTGAGAACGCCATTTCCCTCAATCATGTCTTTGTAAATGCTTCTCCGCAGTCTACACCTTCGGGAATACCCCCTTTCGTTCCCCTAAATGGCTGGAGCAAATTAAATAATTTGGGAAATAACAAGTGCTTTCTTTCAAAACTGGGTTCGGGATGCAACAGTGGCATGTTCAATTTCTCAAGAGAAAGTTTATAATGGTTTTAAAATCGTTAACAGACTATGGAAGTCTGATTTTGAATGAAACACAATTTAGGCCAAAATGTGAGCTCAAAGAAAATTGAAATTTTGGATGTGCGGTGATGTTGGTCACTGGGGTTTCTCTTTCCAGATTTGGGGTCGCAGAAATCCAGAGTTCAGGGCCGTGTCAAAAATAGGGAAAGGGGCAATTTAGCAGAGAGAAGAGCACAAAATACACTCAGGTTTGATCAGATCCTCTCTCTTCTACCATTCTTCCATTTGGCATTTCACTCATATATTGTTGCAAGATAAGTGTGTTTTGTGTTAAGTTTTAAATTTTATGTCTTTGGAGAACCAAAAAAAAAAAAGAAAAAAATAAGAGAGTCAGCATCTCCAAGTTGGGGGCCACGGTTCTCTACTGGAAAAGGGTGGCTTGCTCCCTCCGGGTTGGGGATGAGTTGTTGCCTCAAGTGAAGGAGTTCAAGTATCTCTGGGTCTTGTTCACGAGTGAGGGTAGGATGGAGCGGGAGATTGACAGGTGGATTGGTGCAGCATCATCAGCAGACATTGTACCGGACCGCTGTGGTGAAGAGGGAGCTGAGCCGGAAGGCAAAGCTCTCAATTTACCAGTCAATCTTCGTTCCAACCCTCACCTATGGTCATGAGCTTTGGGTAGTGACCGAAAGGGTGAGATCGTGGATACAAGCGGCTGAAATGAGTTTCCTCCGTAGGGTGTCTGGGCTCAGCCTCAGAGATAGGGTGAGGAGCTCGGACATCCAGAGGGAGCTCGGAGTAGGGCCGCTGCTCCTTCGCATCGAAAGGAGCCAGTTGAGGTGGTTCGGGCATCTGATTAGGATGCCTCCTGGGCGCCTTCCTTTGGAGGTTTTCCGGGCACGTCCAACTGGAGGGAGATCTCGGGGTAGACCCAGAACTCGCTGGAGGGAACGCATCGGGATCCCCCACGAGGAGCTGGAGGGCGTTGCTGGGGAGAGGGACACCTTGAGTGCCCTACTTAGCTTGCTGCCACCATGACCCGACCCCTGAGAAGTGGCTGATGATGAGATGAGAAGATGAACTAAACAACAACAAAAAGGAGAGGAATTTGACACGTTGAGTCAAGAAGGGGTGCTAAGTAAGCCTCAAGATTGTGTTTTTTGTCAGCTGTATACATTTTACTCAACTACCAAAGTCCAATCTCCTGTGCACATGCCTGGGCAAACAATAAAGGGCATTGGATGTTGCTTGATAGCTCGTAGTAAATCTGACATTGAGAGGTTGCTGCAGAAGCCAAGAAGGTGTTACAGCCAGAGCACACAAATACACTTTTAAAAGGCAATTTTAAAAGCCATTGTTGGGGGTAAAGATTACCTGTCTTTTTCTTCTGGGTGGAAGTGTATCAGCGTACCAATTAGCAGCGAGGAAACATGCAGCGGACTTCTACACTATGGACGCTTGTGTTACACGGCCTGCTAAGACAGCAGGAATAACGAAGCAGAGGAAACTTGCTGCCGCTCGTCCGCTCGGTCGTGCCAGAACTTATGAAATAAACATACCGTCAGATGCTCCGTGTTTTCCAAACAAACACATTGGCAAATGCTTTTTGTTTTGTTTTGTTTTCTAAACAAACACGTCGTCAGATGTTTTGTTTTCCCTTTCTTTTCCACCCCGTCCACTTAATCCCAAGTCTCTCTTGGGTTTCCATTTAAAGATATTCAGCAAAAAATGAACAGATTCCATGGGAAAAAAATAAATAAATAAATAAAGTAAAACATATTTGCCCATAAACTAAGGGAACAAATGCACAAGCTACCTCATCGAGCTATATATATATATATATATATATATATATATATATATATATATATATATATATATATATATATATATATATATATATATATATATATATATATATATATATATATTGTAACGTTTATGGATAAGTAGACACGGTGGTCCTTGACAAACGGGTCGGACCCTTTAGTCGACTGGTTAACGTTGTCGCTTGCGGTGTGGGAGCCGCGGGTTCGCGTCCCAGCTGTGGCGGTCCTGGGCTGCCCCCGTAATTCGCTACATTTGGTGTCAGAAGTGGGATGGTGGGACCGGAAGCGCGTGCGCGGAGAGGAGGAACGCTCTCCTTTCTCTCTCTCTGTCTCACACACACACTACTACTACTACTTTCGGCTGCTCCCGTTAGGGGGCGCCACAGCGGATCATCCATCTCTTCCTGTCCTCTACATCTTCCTCTGTCACACCAGCCACCTGCGTGTCCTCCCTCACCACATCCATAAACCTCCTCTTTGGCCTTCCTCTTCTCCTCTTCCCTGGCAGCTCCATATTCAGCATCCTTCTCCCAATATACCCAGCATCTCTCCTCCACACATGTCCAAACCATCTCCATCTCGCCTCTCTTGCTTTGTCTCCAAACCGTCCAACCTGAGCTGTCCCTCTGATATACTCCTTCCTAACCCAGATAGCAGACACATTTGGGCCTAGTCTGGGACACTTTTGGTACTTTCAGCTCAGTTACGGCACTGGCAACTGTTGTGTGGGCCAGACGTGGCCCAAATGTAACGAACCGGGCTTGACTTGGGTTACAGCACATACTATGTGAGCCAGATGTGGCCCGAATTTAACGAGCCAGGCTTGACTTTAGTTAAGGCACATGCTGTGTGGGCCAGAAGAGGCCCAGATGTCATGACATGTGGCTACGTTGAGGCAGCCACACTCACCCTGAGTCAACGCTGTCATTCAAGGCCAAACGTGGGCCGTGGGATAACTGCAGACGTGGGCCGTATTTGGGCCAAAGATTCTTTGCTATCTGGGAATCCTGTCCTTCTTCATCACTCCCAATGAAAATCTTATCATCTTCCCCTCTGCCACCTCCAGCTCCACCTCCCGTCTTTTCGTCAGCGCCGCTGTCTCCAAACCATACAACATAGCTGGTCTCACAACCATCTTGTAAGCCTTCCCTTTAACTCTTGCTGGTACCCTTCTGTCACACATCACTCCTGACACTCTTCTCCACCCACTCCACCCTGCCCGCACTCTCTTCTTCACCTCTCTGCTGCACTCAATGAACTAAGATAGCAACAGTGTTGCGTTTCAGCGGATGATTGACATTGTTTTGGATGTCTTGATGCATGCTCTATAATCCAGGTAAGAACATCAAAGAAGGTGGAATCGGTTCATCTGGATACAACGTTTACGTTGTATCCAGATGAACCGATTCAAACTTCTTTGATTGTTTTGGATGTTTGATCCCCTAAATGTTACAGCAAGGTTTCATCATTGTCTCTGTGTCTCCTGCTCAGCAGTGTGAAGGTGTGTGTGCGCGCGTGCGCGTGCGCGTGCGCGTTAAGCAAGCACGTGGACCGGCTGAACACGGGTTAGATCTTCCATGGTCCGCATTATTCTTACAACTGAAGACAGATGGCGGAGATTTTCCCCGCCGTTTCCACTGTTCACGCACAGCGCGTTGTCTTCAAGGGAAGGATTTGTGCGCTCCTGTAGAGGAGCGCAGAGAATGGGGGGGGGGGGTTGCTGAGAGAATGGGTCAGTATGGCAGAGAGAGGCTGTGCTGGATGAGGAAGGAGAGTAGAAATGTATGTGGGAGGAGGAGAGAGGAGAGCGAGTCTGATGAGTGTGAAAATGAGAGCGATGTGTAGATGTTTAAGAGGGGAGGAAGTGAGAAGACCGGCTGTGGAGAAAGTGTGGGAGAGGGATATGAATGAGATGGATGTAGGGAGGATAAGGAGGAATCTGAGAGTGAAGTGGAACAGCGCTGAATGGGAGAATTTTGACTTCTTATTAAGACACAACAAGGTGTTCAATAATGTAATAATTAGTAAGTCTGACGTGAATGTGAAGAAATAGTGGGACGTGTGTGCTGTGGGAGTGGAAACATTTATGCACGGGTTTGTTGACTGTTGTGAGCTGGAGGGATGCATGTTGAAAATGGAGGAATAAATAAGTAGATGCTGGAGAGGTGGGCTTGTTGACAGAATGGAATGGAGAGAATTGTGGTTGTTTGGGGTGACTGGCAAAGCGAAAGGGTGTAATGTGAATTTATTAAATTATGTTTTAAGCCATGCAAGGTTTGTTGTCAAGTTAAGGAGGAATACAGCCCATTATGAAGAGAGGAGAGTTGAGGTGTGGACTGTTTTTAAGAGTCTAATGGAAAGAGATGCAAATATGTTGTATAGGGAAGCAGGGTTTATTGGGGGTTTTGTGGAGGTGAGGACTCTCATTGTGATGGGGGAAGGAGGGAGGGTGATGTTAGATTTTGGTTAAGGGGTGTAGTGTGTGGGGTAAGATGTATTGGAGATGGTATATGTACATTTTTTGTTTGATTTTTTTGATTTGGTGGTGGTGGTGGTGGTCTGTAGGCTGGAAGCCAGTTTACAACCTCACTATTTTCTGTCCTGTCTATCTGTGTTTTAAGCCTCAGTTGAATGTCTTGTATCTTGTGTTTTCTTCTTATTCTAATTATTGATTATATATATGTGTGTAAATACTTAAAAAGAAAGAAAGATGTGTGTTATGCATGTTTTTTTTCAAAATAAATGATAAAAAAAAAAGAATGCACCAAGGGTGTTAAAGTGAGTTCACGAAAAAAAAAGAAAAAAAAAAGTGGCTTGTTAAAAATGTGCATGATAATTGAAAAATTGATCATTTACAGGGTCGATTTTACAGTTTTGACATGCCCGGAAGTTGTTTTGGCGTTTTTGTGGGCGGCGAAAGAGAGGCTTGTGTCATTTTACAGTCCGTTTCCCCGGTTACAAAATGGCAACATACTGATTGCGTTCTAGAACGTGATGACGTCGTCATGGAACCTGTGGTGTATAAATGTGGCGCAGCAGCGCGGACAGTCATTTGAGTGATTCACGTCGGACAGAGCAGATCAGACAGAGCCGCAGACAGAGAAGTGAGAAAGAAAAGAGTTGCACGACAACACAAGAGGCTTGAACAAAGAGTCCCGCCAGCAGGTAGAAACAGGTCAAGTCAGACAGGTGAGAGACAAAGTGACACACTTCTTGTACTGATACTGACACACGTTGTGTTCGACCCTGATGTGTTGAGCACATCCAAACACGTTTAATCATAGGCGGCGCTATTAAGAGGCTAGGGAGAATTGTCACTGAAAACAATTTAACCTTCAATAAAACCATGATTTTTATAATAATAATTATTTTTTTATTTTAAAATGTTGGGCAGTAACTATTGGCAAACATTTAACTCACTACTACGAACCTAACTTATATCAGGGAAAGAAGCTGGACGGAGGTCCAGAAGCAGGGATATTATTATTATTATTAGTAGTAGTAGTAGTAGTAGAAGTAGTGGTAGTAGTAGTAGTAGTGGTAGTGGTAGTAGTAGTAGTGGTAGTAGTAGTAGTAGTAGTAGTAGTGGTAGTGGTAGTAGTAGTACTGGTAGTGGTAGTAGTAGTAGTAGTAGTAGTGGTAGTAGTAGTAGTGGTAGTGGTAGTAGTAGTAGTAGTAGTAGTAGTGGTAGTAGTAGTAGTGGTGGTAGTAGTAGTAGTAGTAGTAGTGGTGGTGGTGGTAGTAGTAGTAGTAGTAGTAGTGGTGGTAGTAGTAGTAGTAGTAGTAGTAGTAGTAGTAGTGGTAGTAGTAGTAGTGGTAGTAGTAGTAGTAGTAGTAGTGGTAGTAGTAGTAGTAGTGGTGGTAGTAGTAGTAGTAGTAGTAGTAGTGGTAGTAGTAGTAGTGGTAGTAGTAGTAGTAGTAGTAGTAGTAGTAGTGGTAGTAGTAGTAGTAGTAGTAGTAGTAGTAGTAGTAGTGGTAGTGGTAGTGTTAGTAGTAGTGGTAGTAGTAGTAGTAGTAGTGGTAGTGTTAGTAGTAGTGGTAGTGGTAGTAGTAGTAGTAGTAGTAGTAGTGGTAGTGGTAGTAGTAGTAGTAGTGGTAGTAGTAGTAGTAGTAGTAGTGGTAGTGGTAGTGGTAGTAGTAGTAGTAGTAGTAGTAGTAGTAGTGCTCGTTGTATTTCAGTAGCAACCAGCGCAGACTATCCTGGCATACAACAATATTAATTTACACTTGCACTTTCCCACATAGTACATTTTTACCCTTTTCATTCACACTCTCCCACACACATTTCTACCCTATTGTGGCCGAGACGTGTCGCAGGAACTGCATCCAAAACGCTTTGCAAGTGTGAAAAACACAAGCACATTAACGGAAAACACAATTACAAAAGCCACCACACAACACTTTTATTTATACAGCGCTTTTCTAAAGCGACGTTGCAGAGTGCTTTACAAAGAAATAAAACCAGACAAGGCAAAAATAAAGAGCAAAACCAAATGAGAAAGAGTAAAAATGAAAACAGCATAAATAAATAAAAACAAATATCAAACATATTTAAAAGCTTTCGTGAAGAGAAAAGGTTTAGGAAGAGATTTAAAAGAAGATAGAGACCTGGTGTGTCTTGGTTCGACAGGAAGAGAGGTCCACAGTGTGGGGGCTCTAACAGCAAAAGCCCCATCATCAAGCCAAGAATAGATATTATTATTATTATTATTATTATTGCTATTATTATTGAACAACATGTTTGATTTGATTATCAAAACTGAGGTTAGCGTCAAATATCAACCTAGGATTCCTAGCAGTCTGCTTAAGACTACCTGACAGACCACCAAGATTAGTAACAAAAGGGCTGTTGGAATTTCCGGGACTGAACAAAGTGACCTCAGACTTATCATCATGACATTTCACATTGTTCTGAGCAGTTTACTGCTGGGATTCAGATTCTAAATTAAAAAAAAAAGGTTTCATTTCAACACTGTATATAATTTAACTGCTGCGCTGATTTTATAGGGCAGATTGTGAAAGAGAAGAAAAACGCCCTTCACATGGCTCCCAAAGACAACCAACAGAAGGCCCTGGAGGCCTTGAAGGCTGAGAACACCAGACTGAGAGAAGCACTTGGGGTGGCCCAAGACAAAAGTGAGACGCTGGCTTGGAAACTTCCAAAAACCCGAGCTACATGTCTGGAAGAGGCCCCCAGGGACCAGCAGAACTCAGAGGCCATCTGGCTGAAGCTGAAGCTGAGACTTTGTGGCAAAAGAGAGAAAACTGAGCAGCTGGAAGGGGAGAGAAGAAAGATGAAGGAGAAAATGGAAGCAAAGGAAGTCCTGGTGGCTTCCCTGATGGATCTGGTGCAAAGGCAACAGCTGGAGAAGAACAAGCTCCAACAACAAGTGAATGAGCTGAAAGAGCGAGAGAAGAGGTTTGAGGAGAAGCTAAGAGCCAAAGATGAGTTTTGGTACACCAAGGTGAAGGAGATGGAGAATGCTGCGGAGGATACGATAAATTCCACCCTGAGTAAATGGAGATGGAGGGAAGCATACTGGGAGAGGCGAATGGCCCTGATGGAAGAGGCCAGGGCACTCATGCCATCCATGACCTCCCAGACCACCCAGAAGAAGGTACATGAAAACTTTATTTTATTCAAACTGTTTCAACGGTCTGATCTGATCTTGAAAAGCGAGTAAAGATTGTATTGTGATCACAATAAGTCAAGAGACTAAATTAAATTGTAGGTTGAAGTAGTTTCATGTTACATTTGAATTCGGTATCAGAACTACAGAATATGAGGTTAAATGTGAAAATGCATTACTTTTCACAGGTGGCCAAGAAAGGCTTCTGGGCCAAGCTGCTCCAAAGCATCACGAAAAAGAAGGGAGCCGCGACTCCAGCAGATCTGTCCTCAACCAGGCAGTGGTAGACTGTCCTTCCTCAAGACACCCCATCCGATGTTGTTAATGGTGACCACGGGGGGAAAGTCGTTGTTCGCCAACCACTTTGGAGGCAAAAATAAAAGAGCATATATGTATATGCTGCTGTATTGTGTTGGAGTAAGTTTGTCAAGTTCATTATATGTTGGTTTTCGCAGTTCTGTGTGAAGTTGCCTAGCTCACTCAGCGAGCCTTATTTTGAAACCTGCATTCATCTGTGCTGTGTGATGACCTTATTGTTGTGAGTCTATTCCTAGCCGGTCACATTATTGTGTATCAGTAATAACTGGGGGGCTGTCTGCTTGGGTGGTTTTCCATGAACACAAATATTTGCCACAGTCTAGAGTCATACACTGCCCTGGGGTGATTTAATCCATTGTGTTGTTGTCTGGTGATTTGTGAGTGAAATGGCAGTACCTGGTCTATTGAACTCTATAGGCGTAGCTGCTCAGCTGGACTGGTTATTCAGCCTTTGACCAATAGGTGTGTGATTATGGTCTGGTGGATCTGACATCCAGCCTTGGATCTCACCATCCCACTTCTGGAACCAATGTAGCAAATTCCGGGGGCAGCTGGGAACCGCTGCAGCTGGGACCCGAACCCAGGTAGCCGGCACCACGGGCGACCGCGCTAACCAGTCAACTAAAGGGTCCACCCCTCTTGGTGGCCTTTTATCTCGTATGCTCCAGGTATTACAAGTTATATCACAGATCATATCAGGACATCAGAGCAGAGATAAACAGCTTTAGGAAGGAGTCAACAGACCACACATGTCTGTTGCTGTGATGGGCTTCTACAAGAACACATCCAGTCGCTTTACAGTGGATGCCTCACATCCACCCATTGATGGAGGACGCTGCCATGCAAGGTGCCAACGTGCTCATCAAGAGCAGTTAGGGGTTCAGCCTCTTGATCAAGGACACTCCAACACACTCGCCGCAGGAGCCGGGGATCGAACCAGCAACCTTCTGGTTACCAGATGCCTCGCTCTACCTCCCGAGCCGTGCCGCCAGATATATGATGCAAAACATAACGGTCCACATTTATAGAAACACCAGAGGGTAGATGTACCAACCTGCCTAACCTTAACCACGACCTGACCTGCACAGTATAGATATCCCTCCACTGTCCATATCCCTCCACTGTTCGTATCCCTCCACTGTTCATATCCCTCCACTGTCCGTATGCCTCCACTGTCCGTATCCCTCCACTGTCCATATACCTCCACTGTCCATATCCCTCCACTGTTCATATCACTCCACTGTCCATATCCCTCCACTGTCCATATCCCTCCACTGTCCATATACCTCCACTGTTCGTATACCTCCACTGTTCGTATCCCTCCACTGTCCGTATCCCTCCACTGTCCATATCCCTCCACTGTTCATATCACTCCACTGTTCGTATCCCTCCACTGTCCATATCCCTCCACTGTTCATATCACTCCACTGTCCATATCCCTCCACTGTTCATATCACTCCACTGTCCATATCCCTCCACTGTTCATATACCTCCACTGTCCATATACCTCCACTGTTCATATCCCTCCACTGTCCATATACCTCCACTGTCCATATCACTCCACTGTCTATATCCCTCCACTGTCCATATCCCTCCACTGTCCATATCACTCCACTGTCTATATCCCTCCACTGTCCATATCCCTCCACTGTCCATATCACTCCACTGTCAATATCCCTCCACTGTCCGTATCCCTCCACTGTTCATATCCCTCCACTGTTCATATCACTCCACTGTCAATATCCCTCCACTGTTCGTATCCCTCCACTGTCCATATCACTCCACTGTTCATATCCCTCCACTGTCCATATCACTCCACTGTCAATATCCCTCCACTGTTCGTATCCCTCCACTGTCCATATCACTCCACTGTCAATATCCCTCCGCTGTTCATATCACTCCACTGTCCGTATGCCTCCACTGTTCGTATCCTTCCACTGTCCGTATCCCTCCACTGTCCATATCCCTCCACTGTCCATATCCCCCCACTGTTCATATCACTCCACTGTCCATATCCCTCCGCTGTTCATATCACTCCACTGTCAATATCCCTCCGCTGTTCATATCACTCCACTGTCTGTATGCCTCCACTGTTCGTATCCCTCCACTGTCCGTATCCCTCCACTGTCCGTATCCCTCCACTGTCCATATCCCTCCACTGTTCATATCACTCCACTGTCCATATCCCTCCACTGTTCATATCACTCCACTGTCCATATCCCTCCACTGTTCATATACCTCCACTGTTCATATACCTCCACTGTTCATATCCCTCCACTGTTCATATCCCTCCACTGTCCATATCCCCCCACTGACACCTGACACTTCCGCCACAACGGGGCCCTAAGTCACTAGCCAGACTCTTTCTTCTCTGTAGTTCTCCGGTGGTGGAACGAGTTACCGAACTCCATTCGATCCACTGAGTCCCTCTCCATCTTTCAGATGAAGATAAAGACCCAGCTCTTTCTCCAACACCTCCACACGTGATAGTATTGCTGGTAGGGACAGCATATGGTATTAACAGTGTATGGTTTAGGGGTTATATAACGCTGTTGTAGTTGGAACGGTGAAGAGTGAAGTGGTCTGTGTTGCAACAATAGTACTGGTATGTTTGAGGGTCAGTGTTGATTGATTGAGCAATTAGAGAAGTTGTTTGCATATAAAAGAGGGAAAGAGACAAAGAATTAAAATGTGTGTGAGCGTTTGTGTGTGTTTGCACAAGCCTAAATTTGCGACATGTGTATGTGGACAGGTATACATATGCATCCTCATGCAGACAACGTGAGTGGTTGTCTTTATGCAAGCTCAGTAATCCAGGTTTAGAGGGGTGGGGACAGACTGTGGAGGTCACTGAGATGAAACGTCTCCCTCAATAAACGTTGTGTCCAGATGAACTGATTCACCCTTCTGTGAATTTGAGTGATGCAAACACCTGTACAGTAAGTCGTGCTTGTGTGTTAGTCTGTATGTGCATGTGCACATGTGTGTGTGTGTGTGTACCATGTTTTTCTACTGGACACATTTGGTCTCCATTAGGATAAAAAAACCTGAAACCACTGAAACCATTTATCTTGTGCAGAAAACTTGGTTTTAGGACTTGGTTTTAGGACTTGGTTTTTGGTTTTAGTTAGAAATAGCCTTAGGTTAAGGGTAGGCATGTACTTATGATGGCTAAGGTTTGGGTTGGGGGCTAGGGAATGAATATAGTCAATGAGGGGTCCCCACAAGTATAGGGTGACATGGTGTGTATATGTCTTCCACTGGATCGCCACCTTGCCATGGTGGAAAAGCTTGCATGTACCGATGAGCCCAAGAGCTATGGCGTCCGCAGCGTGGCTCCTGGTAGGATAGGTCAAGGGGGAGGTTCCAGACGAAGCACGATCCAACAAAGACTTTAATGGCTGAACTGGTGGAAGACGTCTCCAGGTCACAATGTGTTTTGGATTCCTTTCAGATTTCAAACCAGTTACAGCTGGATTGGATTTGGACGGGAAAAGAGTCTTTGAGGATGAAGACCTAAAGGCCCAAACAAAACTCCTGGTCTACAGAGCTGTTGTTCTCCCCACCCTACTGTACGAAGCAGAGTCATGGACCACCTACAGCAGGCACCTGAGAGCCCTGGAACAATACCACCGAAGATCCTTATGAAAGACCCTGAGGATCAGCTGGAAGGACAGACGCACCAACATCAGCGTTCTGGAGGAAGCCAACATGACTAGCATCACCACCACAATAACGCAGCACCAACTCCCATGGACAGGCCGTGTCATCCGCATGTCTAACACACGACTCCCCAAACAGACCCTGTACCCCCAGCTGAAGGAAGGTCAGAGAGCTCCCGGCGGGCAAAAGAAACGTTTCAAGGACAACATCAAGACCAGTCTGAAGAAATTCAACATCACATCGAGCAACCGGGAACACGCTGCACTGCATAGGCGCTCCTGAAAGAAAACCGTACAGGAAGGAGCTGCACGTCAGGAAATGGAGTTCCACTGTGCCACAGAGGAAAAGCGACAGCACCACAAGGAGAGAGAGGAAACGTCTCAGCCACCACCAACACTTTCCCCCGTCCACACTGCACCAGAGTACGTGGACCACGGATCAGCCTCTACAGCCATCTGAAGACCCACAAGTAGACAAGCCAACAGAGAGGACAGTCATGCTCGCTCCGAGTGACCGCTGATGCTGACGATGATGGTGGTGTTGTGTGTGTGTGTGTTGCCCACCTATATTTGAAGAAATAAAACCAAAACACTTGTGCTCTTGCATTCACTTTGAAAGGGAAACTTTAGAGACAGACATTTGACTGTAGCACGAAATCCCCAAGCCCATATTGCAGCAGAAACATCAGGGAATCCCTTTGGCTCTGTGAAGGACAGCGGGTCTGCTAACAACATGTTGTCAGACACGGGACATGGATGTGAAGGCGTGGGTCAGCGTTTTCTGTAGCTGTACGTTGTGAATGTGTACAGGTGAAACAAATGAAGGGCATCCAAAGGACAGGGGGATTATTTGAAATTGGTTACGGAAAGGGGCGGCGTGGTGGTGCAGTGGTTAGCATGAAGGTCCTGGGTTCGAGCCCCGGGGTTGTCCAACCTTGGGGGGGGGGTCATTCCGGGTCGTCCTCTGTGAGGAGTTTGCATGTTCTGCGTAGTCCAAAGATGTGTAGGTCAGGTGAATCGGCTGTACTAAATTGTCCCGAGGTGTGTGTGTGTGTGGGTCCTGTGATGGTCTGGTGGCCTGTCCAGAGTGTCTTCCTGCCCACCGCCCAATGACTGCTGGGATAGGTTCCAGCATCCTCATGACCCTGAGAGCAGGATAAGCGGTTTGGATAATGGATGGACGGGTTATGGGAAGGTAAATGGAAACCAGATCTCTGCTCATGGTTGCATCTCATTGAAATAATCCAGTTCATTCAGCTTGACCAGTTCTCCTCAAGACACAGACACCAAGGAAAGACACCGTGTGTGATAAGACAACAGACAGACAGATCTCTGACAGACGGCTGTTTGCAAATCTAAATTAAAATCAAAATTAGACTTTGGAGTGACCTACCTGAGGATAACCATCAGTACCACCATATTTCAAATCACTTCTTAAAACTGTGTTTTGCACACTCCCCTTTTTCATATTTAGGCACATTTTTGTTTACTGTTGTTTAAATAAACAAAAATGTGCCTAAATATGAAAATCAAGGTCAGGTAAAAACAAATAAGCACGATTTGAAAAAGGGGAGTGGGCAAAACACAGTTTTAAGAAGTGATTTGAAATACGGTGCTGATGGTTATCCTCAGGTAGGTCACTCCAAAGTCTAATTTTGATTTTAATTTAGATTTTGCAAAACAGCCGTCTGTCAGAGATCTGTCTATCTGTTGTCTTATCCTGCACGGTTCAGGAAACACCTTTTCAAGAGTCTGTAAATTAGGCAAGAGTAAAGCGGGTTAGATGAGATCGTTAATACACAGGGAATTACTGCAGATAGCATCTGAGAGGGAGGTCGAAGACATTGCACGAGACCACCGAGTCTCCTCTAGAACCGGTGGAAGGAGTGACTTTAAAACATCCCATTAGAGTCATCGAAGACCTCCCTTTCTTCTAAAAACCACCACATCCCTCCCAATTTTTTCCCGGGGAGTCTTTAATGACTAACAGAGGAGCGCGCCACATGCTCCGTACCATTTAAAAGGACCCCGAAGTTTTGACAGTTCTTTGAAATAAGGGGGAGAGAAATGAGCCGCGCCTGCATGCATAATCTCGTTTAACGCTTCGGCATCAAGGCCGCAATGTCCCGACACACATGCCGTTCCTCTGCCCGCAGTTTGATTCCGCTTTCTTTTACTTCTGTCTGTACAGTCAGGATGTTTTCTACCCTTCAGAAGAGCAACATGCACGCAAGCCTTCTTTTAAGTCGCAAGTGGCTGTCAAACAGCTCTGCAAGCAGAAACAAAGCCGGGGATCAGAAGGAGCAAGGTGCACAGGAATCAGGAACATGAAATGAAATGAAATGCTGTTTCCCCCAACCCACAGCAGCGCAACACAAAGACAAAAACACGTG
Organism: Lampris incognitus; assembly: GCF_029633865.1. Lineage (NCBI taxonomy): Eukaryota > Metazoa > Chordata > Actinopteri > Lampriformes > Lampridae > Lampris > Lampris incognitus. The sequence continues at coordinate 35,408,868 of NC_079227.1, read as the reverse complement.
CAAAAACCACAGAAACACACATATCCAACCTAGCACGTATATCCAAGCTAAACAAAAAATCACCGTCCAAGGGAACGAACGCCAGCCAGGATGACTGTCGGAACTGCCGGTCTGCATGGGCTAGCAGTTAGCCTAGCCTGCCCCACTTCCACGTCCTGTCAGACCGCCCTTGGTGTTTCCTACTCAGGCGCAGCTCCAGGAAGAGGCCGTGGTCCCTGGGCCCACTGGACGAAGCAGACCAAGCTCTCCCAGCCGATCCAGCGCCAGCTCTCCCAGCCAGACACCCTGGATGCACATCCCCGCACTCCTCACGACAACATCAGAAACACCACAGTTAATGATAGGCGAGGCCGCCGCCAGACCACCCTCGGTGTTATCGGAACTGCCTGTCTGCATGGGCTAGCAGTTAGCTTAGCCTGCCCCGTTCCGCATCCTGTCAGACCGCCCTCGGTGTTTCCTCCTCAGGCACAGCTCCAGGAAGAGGCCGTGGTCCCTGGGCCCACCGGACGAAGCAGACCAAGCTCTCCCAGCCGATCCAGCGCCAGGTCTCCCAGCCAGACACCCTGGACCCACATCCCCGCACTCCTCACGACGACATCAGAAACACCACAGTTAATGATAGAGTAGGCCGCCACCAGACCACCCTCGGTGTTATCGGAACTGCCGGTCTGCATGGGCTAGCAGTTAGCTTAGCCTGCCCCGTTCCGCGTCCTGTCAGACCGCCTGAGCAGGCTCCAGGCAAGGCTGTGGTCCCTGGGCCCACAGGATGCAGTAGACCAAGGTCTCCCAGCCGATCCAGCGCCAGCTCTCCCAGCCATCAAACGAAGACAAAGCTTGGACACAGACGCAGACACGGACAAAGACACTGCATGGACGGTACTGGGTGACGCCGCCACAAATGCGAATTTGTGCCGCCATCTTCCCACACCGTGAGCGAAAGGGGCTTGGGAGAGGGGTTAAGTTAAGCAGGACTACATATGGAGTGATACATCTGTTTTTGAGTGTAACATAAATCGAAAATGGCGGTGTTGGCTTGAACCAGCGGTTTCAATCCTGCGGCCTCTCCATACGCTGTTTACCCGATCTTCTCCTATCCACGGGGATTCCTTAAGGGTTATCCCGTCGTTCCTCATTGTGCAATGTAGGTTTAAAAGGATACTCTAAACTTGCCGATAGGTATGAGGTGGAGTGGGTGTGGATGTGTGTGAGGACCTTGTGATGGACTGGCTGCCTGCCCAGGCTGTCACCTTGCCTCCCAGCCCCATCGCTATCTGAGATTAGATGAAGTGGGTGCAGACAGTGAATGAATTACCACACACTGAGGCTAACCCCTTAAAAGTCATTAGTATGTCTTCCTCCTCCTCCTCCTTCTCCTTCTTTTTCTTCTACTTCTTCTTCGTCATAATAATTCAGTGTGAAGGCTGGGTATTCACACTATTGCTTTGCAGTTCTTTATTTATTTTTTTCTTCCGCCCATTTTTTGACACTTTGTAGCTCCTTCATACTTTTAGCTACTGAAACCGTTCAACTATCAAAGTGTTCAACTCATTAAGGACATTAGTGCTCCCTTTTCAGATTTTCCATAACCTTTGAACTTTTTGAAATATTCAAATTTTTTCAGCCATTTTTTGAATGGGAGTCAATGGGGGACTTTTGCAACCTTTCCACCTCTTTTACGCCTTCATACTTTTAGCCACTGAAACCATTCAGGTATCAAAATGTTCATCTCTTTAAGCCCATTGAGGCTGACATTCTTTGAAATCTTTTATACTTTTAGACATATTAAGCTTTTTCTACTTTTTCAAAACAGTGGAAGTCTATGGGGAAAGGTTGAAACCCTCATCACCTTTGAACTGTATCTCCTCCTTCGTTTTTTGAGCTAGAAACCCCATTTAAAGCTTAAACAGTTCAGGACATTCAGCTCTTTCAGAATCCTATTCAGATTTTAAAATTATTTTACAGCAGTTTTTACAGTTTTTGAATAATACAGCTCTAAAGTTTAGCAATTCTGCCATACACTTTGCCTGTTAGAATGTTCAGTCCTATTGTGACGTCACATATCAATTTGAAACTCAACTGCCAGGCTAATCACTGTCAACTCTCAACACCTGGTAGATTTGATCAGCTTCTGCCACTTCTTAACTGCTCTTCCTCCCTCTTCAACCTTCCTACCTTCCTTCCTTCCTACAACCTTCCTACCTTGCTTCCTACCGTTTTTCCTACCGCCCTACAACCTTATTACCTTCCTTCCTACAACTTTCTTTCCTTCCTTCCTACCTTCCTTCCCACAACCTTCCTTCCTTCCTACCTTCCTACAATCTTCCTACCTACCGTCCTTCCTTCCTACAACCTTCCTACCTTGCTTCCTACCATCTTTCCTACAACCTTCTTACCTTCCTACCTTGCTTCCTACCATCTTTCCTACAACCTTCTTACCTTCCTACCTTGCTTCCTACCTTCCTTCCTACAACCTTACCTTCCTTCCTACCTTCGTTCCTACAACCTTCCTACCTTCCTTCCTACAACCTCCCTGCTAGCCTACCTTCCTACAACCTTCTTACCCTCCTTCCTACCCTTCCTCTTCATCACCACTCTTCATCATCATCATTACCCTTCCTCTTCATCGCTACTCTTCATCTTCTTCACCACCCTTCCTCATCACTCTTCATCTTCATTACTACCCCCCCTCTCATTCAACCCCTCCTCTCATTCTACCCCTCCTCCTCTCATTCTACCCCTCCTCCTCTCATTCTACCATTCCTCCTCTCATTCTACCCCTCCTCCTCTCATTCTACCCCTCCTCCTCTCATTCTACCATTCCTCCTCTCATTCTACCCCTCCTCTCATAACAAATAAAGACCATTTCTTCTGATGTACTGTGGCTCTTTTTTCCTCTTTTAGAAGAACAATGTTCAGGTCAGGTTTTGCAGTTCAGTGACCTCGGCCTAGTTGGGGACTCTTTTACCAGCGGGGGTCACATATTGCAGACTATTCAGACCTTTTCCATACATAAACCATTGCTGCAAATGCTTGCAAGTTTTGTCACAGCCTTGTTGTGTGTGTTTGTGAAGGGACTGGGGGAACTTTGGAATCTTTGCACCACTTCCACCTTTTCATACTTTAAACTAGAGAAACCATTCAGCAATCAAACTATTTATGTATTTAGCACATTATGGCAAATTGTTCCGTTTTTTATACCTTTAAAACTTTTAAAATATTCAGCCGTTTCACATTTCAGTTTCCGGGTATTTTAGGTAGGCTAGAGACTTTCTGACTTCTCCTATTTATCCATTTTCAGCAGCTCAGCATTCACACGCTTTTTCTGTGGAAAAGCATTTTTCTAGTAATAACCATTACATTTTTATGGCGCTTTTCTAGACACCCAAAGTGCATCACATTCTTCTTCTCCTTCTTAGATTATAAGGATATTAAATTTGGAGCTATAATGGAGGATAAAAATATGGAAATGTTGCGCAACAGTCTGATTATTATGCCTAAACAGTTTATCCATAGATCTAGATTTATTAATGCCAGGCCACCATTCTTAGTATTCATGGAGTCAATACATTTTAAGAAAGCACTGAAATGTATAAAAACCAAACAAGCGTTGAATATTTACAAAAACATACATATATTGATTTCTGATTAGACCTCTGTCTTTTTATTTTACAAACCCCAACTCCAATGAAGTTGGGACGTTGTGTAAACCGTAAATAAAAACAGAATGCAATGATTTGCAAATCATTTTCCACCTATATTCAATTGAATACACTACAAAGACAAGATATTTAATGTTCAAACTGATCAACTTTATTGATTTTTTGCAAATGGCTTTGCGTGGTAGAGTTTTAACTTGCACTTGTAGATGTAGCGGCGAACTGTGTTAACTGACGATGGTTTTCCCAAGTGTTCCTGAGCCCACGTGGTAATATCCTTTACACAATGATGTCGGTTTTTAAGGCAGTGCCGCCTGAGGGGTCAAAGGTCACAAGCATTCAATGTTGGTTTTCGGCCTTGCTGCTTACGTGCAGAGATTTCTCCGGATTCTCTGAATCTTGTGATGATATTATGGACTGTAGATGATGAAATCCCTAAATTCCTTGCAACTGTACGTTGAGGAACGTTGTTCTTAAACTGTTGGACTATTTGCTCACACAGTTGTTCACAAAGTGGTGAACCTCGCCCCCATCCTTGCTTGTGAACGACTGAGCCTTTCGGGGATGCTCCTTTTATACCCATCATGACACTCCCCTGTTCCCAGTTAACCTGTTCACCTGTGGAAGGTTCCCAACAGGTGTTTTTTGAGCATTCCTCAACTTTCCCAGTCTTTTGTTGCCCCTGTCCCAGCTACTCTAGAACGTGTTGCAGGCATCACATTCAAAATGAGTGAATATTTGCAAAAAACGATAAAGTTTATCAGTTTGAACATTAAATATCTTGTCTTTGTAGTGTATTCAACTGAATATAGGTCAAAAAGGATTTGCAAATCATTGTATTCTGTTTTTATTCACGTTTTACACAACGTCCCAACTTCGTTGGAGTTGGGGTTTGTATTATTATTGTTATTTTTTTCCTTATTTTTAACGGTTTGTGAAATAGCAAAAATTTGTAATAGCTCAGTCTGAGTTGTACTGTTTGCTAATTTTTTATTGTTATGTCCACATTGTTTGTATAATAAGAGTATTGAAAATCTTCTACTTTTCTTTTGCTTCCGCCGAGGGAAGATGGCTGCCCGAATTCGTGTTTGCAGTGGCCTCACCCAGTACCGTCCATGCAGTGTCTTTGTCCACGTCTGCGTCTAAGTTTTGTCTTCATGTGATGGCTGGGAGAGCTGGCACTGGATCGGCTGGGAGAGCGGGGCAGGCTAAGCTAACTGCTAGCCCATGCAGACTGGCAGTTCTGATGACACCGAGGGCGGTCTGGCAGTGGCCTCACCTGGCATTGACTGTGGTGTTTTTGATGACGTCATGAGGAGTGCGAGGAGGTGTGTCGAGGGTGCCTGGTTGGGAGAGCTTGGTCTGGTTCATCCGGTGGGCCCGGGGACCACGGCCCCTGCCCGGAGCAGCGCCCAAGGAGGAAACGCCGAGGGTGGTCTGACAGGATGCAGAAGCGGGGCGGGCTAAGCTAACTGCTAGCCCATGCAGACCGGCAGTTCCGACGGTCATCCTGGCTGGCGTTCGTTCTCTGGACAGTGATTTTTTGTTTAGTGTGGGTATGTGTGTTGGTTTGGGTATGTGTGTTCTTGTAGTTTTTGGATGTGTTGTTGTCTTTGTGTTGTACTGCTGTGGGCTGGGGGGAAACAGCATTTCGTTTCATTTCATGTGCGGAAGTACATGAAGTGAAATGACAAAGTGTTCCTGATTCCTCCTCCTCCGCCTTCTTCTTCTTCTTCTTCTTCTTCTTCTTCTTCTTCTTCTTCTTCTTCTTCTTCTTCTTCCTCTTCTTCCTCTTCTTCCTCTTCTCCTTCTTCCAGCATGTTCCCTGTTTCTCAGGTCGCTACAGTGGATTTTATAGGTTCCATGGGTACCCTGTGAGGGCACAGCACCAATGGTAGCCGGTGTTAACCCGGGCCTTGATCAATTTTGTCAATCCGCACACTGATTTGGCAAAATTTTACATCGGATGCCCTTCCTGACACAACCACAACCCCTATGGACGGGGGCACAGGTAAGGCGCTGGCTTTCACCCCACCAGTACCCAGTATCCATGAACTTGCACCCATGCCTGTCGCTATACGTTTAAGACGTACCTATTAGTTATTATTATGTAGTATTATTATCTATTGTAGTCTTTTATTTAGTAGTTATTATTTAGAATTAGTTAGTATTATTATTAGCATGTGTTCCCAAATAGGTAAATTCTCATATGCATCAACCAACACGTCAGATTAAACTATACAAAAACATTTCTAAATTTGGTTGCAAAAAGACTGAAGAGTCAACAGAATCTGATTTTAAAATTCCAAAGGGGAAACCAAAACTTAAGCTAACATATAGACTCTAAGTAGTATTGGGGACGGGGTGCAGTCTTTAAACTAGGACATGCAGCAACATGGTCTTCCTGTTAGGCAGGAAGCTCATTTAACTAATTAACGTATCATATGCTAATTATTTAACCAGGACAATCAATAACTGAAAAGGAGCAGTTATGAAAGGAGACACAAACGTTTAGATTCTGTAGCCCCCCCGGTCACCAATATGTCCGAGACGCCCCGGGCAGTTTTCCTTTGCAAGCCGTCCTGTTCAGTTCTGTGTGATTCTGGGCTGTTCATAAGCTCCGACCATGAGAGCGAAAGCACTCAGACACATGTCTTTCCATTGCTTGTCCCCGTCTGCCAACAGCTAAAGATACACATTCCCATGTTGTGCAGCATCTGCTCCTCCATCTGCTCCTCCATCTGCTCCTCTCCTACTGCAAACAGCTGCACATACCAAGTGTGCAGCCGCTCTGTAAATGTGGTAATATAGAAAGAAAACGCTGCAAACTTTGAATATATGCATCATATTGTAGATCTATAAATGCTGGACATCTTGTACACTAGCGTGGGAAGGGGCGAACTGGGGGTGGTGACTGTGTAACATCTTAGACCCAGCAGTATGCCTAACTTCTCCTAACGTACAAATGCAATAAAATAAAACATACCTTTATTTTAAAAAGTGGGCGGGGCTGCGTAGAATGTACATTTTTAATAATAAAGTGAGTGAACACCCCATTCCAAATCTGCTACACACGCGCCTTACACATAAAACAATGACGTCATACTGTAGCGACCGGGGGGAGGCGGTCGCTCTGACTGTCGGCGGTTCTGCGCTGGGGGAGCGCAATGGCTGATGGGACTGTTGATGTTAGATTTTGAAATTGTGTTTTAATGATGCGGTGTTCATGTTGTGGTTATTATTCTTGTGTTGTTGTTTTGGGGGGTTCGACTCAGACTAAGTACGAGACCGTTTACTGACTAACTGACTGTAGGACCGTGACTGGGACTGAAGTCCCCACTTGGGACATCAGGGCTCGTTACGTTTTTGGCAGTTCTGGTCCGTTCCGGCTGGTGTGAATTTAAGAACACTCCCGGGGTCGTGCGCTGTATGGGGCACGGGAGCTGCGATTAAAAGAGATCTCTGCCTCATTCTTCCACACCGGCTCGCCACAATACTGTAGAGAATTCAGGAGGCAGTCGGGAACCGCCGAAACCGGGACGCGAACCCGGGTCTCCTGCACCACGAGCTACTACGTTAACCAGCCGACTAAAGGGTCTGAAGTGCGTCCCAGCGCTTCAGCATTCATGCTTCCTCACGCCTCTGGACACACACGCTTCCGGTGGCCTCCCCATCCCACTTCTGACACCAGCGTAGCGAATTCAGGGGGGCAGCCGGGAACCGCCGCAGCCGGGACGCGAACCCGGGTCTCCTGCCCCACGAGCTACTACGTTAACCAGTCGACTAAAAGGTCTGAAGTGCGTCCCAGCATTCATGCTCCCTCACGCCTCTGGACACACACGCTTCCGGTGGCCTCACCACCCCACTTCTGACACCAGCGTAGCGAATTCAGGGGGGCAGCCGGGAACCGCCGCAGCCGGGACGCGAACCCGGGTCTCCTGCACCACGAGCTACTACGTTAAGCAGTTGACTAAAGGGTCCGACTCGTTAGCCACGGGCCTAGTCATCCGCGCACCTTACAATACTTCTCGTTTTAGTTGGCAGGCCCGCTACTTAAAACATCTTCCCGCGCGCCTGCATCTGTATATACCTCCAAGTTGGCCAGTGAACGTGTTGTATTGTTATGCACTATGTATTTATAATGTTCCCCTCAGCTCTCTCTGTCGCTGACATCTTATATCTTTGGCTCTTTGGGTACTATCCAAATCCATACTCTATCATTTGCCATTGCAATGTTCAAATCCCCCGACAGGAATAATTAGTTTAATTGAATCTAACCTCATCCTATTAAACCTTTTTCTTCTCCTCCGCCATCTTCTGTCATGTTCCGCAGTGTTCATTTTTTCGTTTTATTCTTCAGGAGGGTAGTTTGCTAATGGCACTGAAAGCGCCATGGAGAAAATCCCCCTTGCCTCTCACCGTAGCCTGACACATGAGAAAATGGAAAATTGAAATTTCTGTCAGAAAGTCAATTAAATCCTCCAGCCAATGACACATGGTACAGACTGATCACTGTGTGTGTGTGCGAGCATGTGCGCGTGTGCTTGTGTGTGTTTGTGTGTGAGGGAGAAAGACAGTGGCAGAGAGAGTGAGAGACCGAGAGAGTGAGACTGAGAGAAAGACTGTGAAAGAGTGAGAGAAAGAGTGTGCGAGAGTAAGAGAGAGAGAGAGAGAGAGAGAGAGAGAGAGAGAGAGAGAGAGAGCAAGTGAGAGAAAGAGTGTGAGTGAGAGAAAGAGAGAGAAAGCATGTGCGAGAGTGAGAGAAAACGTGAGACAGTGTGTGTGTGTGTGTGTGTGTGTGTGAGAGAGAGAGAGAGAGAGAGAGAGTGAGAAAGTGACTGAAAGAGAAAGAGTGAGAGAGTGAGAGAAAGCGTGAGAGTGTGTGTGTGAGAGAGAGAGTGAGAAAGTGACAGAGAGAGAAAGAGTGAGAGAGTGAGAGAAGTGTGTGTGAGAGTGAGAGAAAACGTGAGACAGTGTGTGTGTGTGTGTGTGTGTGTGTGTGAGAGAGAGAGAGAGAGAGAGAGAGAGAGAGAGAGAGAGAGAGTGAGAAAGTGACTGAAAGAGAAAGAGTGAGAGAGTGAGAGAAAGCGTGAGAGTGTGTGTGTGAGAGAGAGAGTGAGAAAGTGACAGAGAGAGAAAGAGTGAGAGAGTGAGAGAAGTGTGTGTGAGAGTGAGAGAAAGCGTGAGAGTACGTGTGTGTGGGAGAGAGTGAGAAAGTGACAGAGAGAGAAAGGGTGAGAGAGTGAGAGAAAGCGTGAGAGAGTGTGTGTGTGAGAGATAGTGAGAAAGTGACAGAGAAAGAGTGAGAGAGTGAGAGAAATCGTGAGAGAGAGAGAGAGAGAGAGCGAGAAAGTGACAGAGGGAAAGAGTGAGAGAAAGTGTGAGAGTGTGATTGTGTGTGTGAGAGAGAGTGAGAAAGTGACAGAGAGAGAAAGAGTGAGAGAGAGAGAGAGAGAGCGAGAAAGTGACAGAGGGAAAGAGTGAGAGAAAGTGTGTGAGAGAGTGAGAGAAAGCGTGAGAGTGTGATTGTGTGTGTGAGAGAGAGTGAGAAAGTGACAGAGAGAGAAAGAGTGAGAGAGTGAGAAAGTGAATGAGAGTGAGAGAGAGAAAGTGTGTGAGAGAGAGAGTGAGAAAGTGACAGAGAGAGAGAGAAAGTGAGTGAGAGAGAGTGTGAGAGTTACTTGATATGTACAACTTGAAACGTTTCACCCGTGTGCTGGTAGGTGCGGGGGAAAGCGTGTGGACAGTTGTGTGCATCATGTGGTTGACATGTATCCATGGTAACTCTCGCAGGCATCGCAAAAAACATGCCATTGTCAATATCACACGCCAACAAACAGGAAACTGGTATGACCGCTGCAGTAGAAACAGGAAGTCAGTGGACTACAGTTATGCACAGAGCCGATTGGCAGTGTCTGCAGGTGGGAAGCCGGATGCTTGTCCTGGTTGCTGCACTCGCGCCTCCTCTGGCCAGGAGGGGGGGACAGGGGGGAATAGCGTGAGCCTCCCACGTGCCAGTCTAGTACCCCCACTCTTTTACTACGAAGCCCCGCTGTTGTAACACGTGCAGAATGTGGCTTGTCATTGTCTTGCTGAAATAAGCAGGGACGTCCCTGACAAGGACGTCGCTTGGATGGCAGCATATGTTGCTCCAAAACCTGTATGGACCTTTCAGCATGAATGGTGCCTTCACAGATGTGCAAGTTACCCATGATGCCATGAGCACTAACACCCCCCCATACCATCACAGATGCTGGCTTTTGGACTTTGTGCTGATAACAATCTGGATGGTCCTTTTCCTCTTTAGCCCCGGAGGACACGACGTCCATGATTTCCAAAAACAATGTGAAATGTGGACTCGTCAGACCACAGCACACTTGTCCACTTTGCGTCAGTCCATCTCAGATGAGCTCGGGCCCAGAGAAGCCGGCGGTGTTTCTGGGTGGTGTTGATATATGGCTTTCGCTTTGCATGGTAGAGTTTTAACTTGCACTTGTAGATGTAGCGACGAACTGTGTTAACTGACGATGGATTTCCCAAGTGTTCCTGAGCCCACGTGGTAATATCCTTTACACAAGGGGTCAAAGGTCACGGACATTCAATGTTGGTTTTTGGCCTTGCCGCTTACGTGCAGAGATTTCTCCGGATTCTCTGAATCTTGTGATGATATTATGGACTGTAGATGATGAAATCCCTAAATTCCTTGCAACTGTACGTTGAGAAACGTTGTTCTTAAACTGTTGGACTATTTGCTCACACAGTTGTTCACAAAGTGGTGAACCTCGCCCCCATCCTTGCTTGTGAACGACTGAGCCTTTCGGGGATGCTCCTTTTATACCCAATCATGACACTCCCCTGTTCCCAGTTAACCTGTTCACCTGTGGAATGTCCCAAACAGGTGTTTTTTGAGCATTCCTCAACTTTCCCAGTCTTGTGTTGCCCCTGTCCCAGCTTCTTTGGAGCGTGTTGCAGGCATCACATTCAAAATGAGTGAATATTTGCAAAAAACGATAAAGTTTATCAGTTTGAACATTAAATATCTTCTCTTTGTAGTGTATTCAATTGAATATAGGTCGAAAAGGATTTGCAAATCATTGTATTCTGTTTTTATTCACGTTTCACACAACGTCCCAACTTCATTGGAGTTGGGGTTTGTATATTGTAGCATGTTTTACATTGGCTGTATATGAATTAGTAGCATATGGTGTTGAGCACAAGATGCACAGGGAAGAGTACATCTGTCAAGGACTGCACATCATCTCCAGTACTACCTGCTACATGGGGCTCATCATAATAACACCTTTACTTACTAGATAAACCCAGCCTGTGAGCTGGTAGCATCCTTCCTTCATCACTGACTCTTCCTCAGCCCGACCTCCTCATGGAGCAGGTTAGAGCAGAAGAGAGGGAGACCATGACAGACCTGGCAAGAAAAAGGATGAGGCAAGACGAGAAAGATGAGGGAGACAAAAGAAAAGCAAAGTGCAGAAACAGAGAGAGTCAGACGTCCTGAGGAGATAACAGATGAAGAAAGAGAAACAAGATATTGCCAGCAAAAATAGGGGGAATGGGAGGAAGAGGTTGGGTGACACAATAAGAAGAGATATAGAGATGGAAGGTGAGGAATTTAATATCATAAAGAAACTTGAAGGCCTATTATTCTGGTGTGCATCCTGACCTTAAGGGGGAAAAAAAACAAAAACTCAGTAAATAAAGGCCCTTGCAAAGACGAATGCAAAAAAAAAAAGGTAAACATTTCCGAGTACAACTCAAGAGGAGGACCAGGGAGTCCAGATGAGAAGAAGAAAAAAAGGGGAATCAACTGAGCCAACTAATCTGCAATGAAGAGCTGAGTCTTATCCGAGCACAAGTTACACAAAAAGGGCTACAAAAAAAACAAAAAGAGGAAAAATCAGAGGCTGAAGAAACACTGCGGGGCCCATTGTAAAAGTGCCGCCATGGGTGGGAGTAGGTAGCGAGATGACCCGGGACACCTGTAGCATGAAATGAGGGAAGCACATGTGCATTACAATAACCAGCTTTCCATCTTTTAACAATTTAAAAAAAATCATTAAAATTATGAATTATCAGCAATTTTATCACTGGTTGGTTTGAAGTGAATAGAAATGTCCCTTCTTGGCAGGGTCGTGTAAAGATTTCATCAGAAACATTCACAGCAAAATCAAGGAGGATGTCTAAAAGTCCACTTCATTCTAGACAATCTCCAGATTGTCTCGTTCCATCACGTCTCGTCACCAAACATCTTCGTCAACACGTCAACCTGTCTACCTTAAGTGAGGCACAATCTTCTTTTCTGTCAGATTTGGTTTCCACTCCCAGTTTCTCTTGTTCAGACTCGTTTTTCTTCGTCAAATGCATAAACAGCTTGGGTGGACGATGGAAAAGGCTGAAGAGACTCATCTCCAGAATAAGGGTTTGAAACGACATTTACTTCTGAACCAACACTTTCCGTATCGAAAGTTACAACAGGAGAGGATGGAGAGGATGTGACGACTCCTCCCATTATCAAAACAGCCGTTGGGAGGTTGTGTGACGGTTTCCAGGCAACAGAAATCTTCTCGGGTTAGCGTCGTCTCAGATGTCCTTGTGTTAAATGGCAGGTTGTGGTCTATCCATGCTGTGTTTGTAGCCATGTGACAGTTTCTGGAAACCTTTGGTCCACAGTGGTCAGAATGAGAGTCCCTTAGTCACAAGGCTACAGATCCGGCCTTGTTATATGATATTAATCCATCAAAATGGCCTTGGGAACAACCCTCGTGTTTACCGATATTCCCACAAGCCCTCACAATGGAGCAAGTTTCTCTGGCCGACACTTTTTCTGAACGTTATATGGTATAACCACATAAATATACTTTGCAATAAACGTATGGTGTATGCCGGATCCTACCCTCTAACTTCTGAAAAGTAGAATTAAAAGTTTAAAAAAAAGCTCCATACATCCAAAACAGTCTTCTCAGGTGTGGTGCATCAAAATACAATCTAATAACTATAAAGCCATGCCACATGGGTCAACTGGGAGTCCCAGAGCCAACATGAGTCCATAAACTTGACCTAGAGGGGCTTGGCGGTCAGTGTGCACCTTGGGTGGATGCTGTGGTCGTGTCACAACAGTCCAGATCACCGACATCCTCCTTTTAATGCCACGTTATCATGAAAGAAAGCGACAGTTCATTTGAACTCTTGCCTAAAACTCTCCCCCCTGATCAAAAGGAAAAAAGAAGAGAAAAGGACTGAAGCCAAGCGATGTGACGTGACAGTAAAGACAGAGCAGGGGCAACACAGGCAGGAGGACGGGTGGAGGCAGAGGGTGCATGAAAAACAAAAAAAGACAAAGTCAGACACAATTAGCAAGAACAACCAGACAGAGAGGCAGACCAGACAGAAGAGAGAAGAAATACTGACTAATTACTAAGCTCCAGTGCCCTGCCATGCATTTTAACTATTCCTGACACAACAATCCCATAATCCCCCGCCGGCCCACAAAGCATTTTAAAACTCATCTACCGAGTGCATCGCTTCTGCCACGAAACCACAAATGGAGCGGTAAATAGTCTAATGGAGCTTTAGCGAAAGTTCATTCAGGAAGACTGTCTTCTGCGTGCATAGGCCTGTAGTTATATTCCTTATTTATATGAACTCTGCTGCTCCCAGCGGCCTGTCTCCATGCACGGAGTTGGGGGTAGAGCCCGCTGGCAGCAGCAGCGCTCATGGTGGCAGTTCATCAGGCGGTTGTGATGGAGAGAATTTCCACCTTCACCAACGCAGTTGTCTCCATGTTCATGACGTACTATGTCATGAATATCGACTACCCTGCTGAGGTTTGCACCACCTTGGAGTTCCTTTGAAGGTATTTTCTGTCTTAAGTCCATTGGCTCTAATTAAGAAGTTCTGTGGCATCTCCCTGTTGCCCCGAACCTCCGTGGCAAGCTGCATATATAGCTCAGTTGTGCTCCTCTCTTGATAGTGTGAACGAAGGATTCTCTGAAGAGTAGGCAGGGACAGGCTCCTTAACTCTTAAGGTAGCTTTGCAGCTGCAGGCTGGGTACGATAGCTCTGATAACAGCACCTTCTAGCTCTGACTCATGGTAACCTCCACTAAGGCCGTTCTCAATTTGGCGAGCCAAGCTGGAGAATGTAAGTCTGTCCTTTTGTCCTGGTTCACCAATCTGACCCGAGATTTTATAGTTTTTTCACCACAGTAGGCTATCTGCATAGTACCGTGGTACTGTGCCATTGTGGACGCTACTCTTTATGTTCCTGTTAGCTAGTCCCTCTCCTTCTGCTGCACCATACGGTTCAGTTGCTCTAGTTCTCTTTTTAATTTCTCCTGTTCGTCACTATCTTCTGCTTTTTCTGTTTTGTTGTTTTTGCTAGCCTCTTGCAGGGTCCTGACCATGTCTATAAAACTCAATAGTTAGCCAATGTAGTGAATTGGGGGGGCCAGCCGGGGAACCGCTGCAGCCAGGGTGCGAACTTGGATCTGCTGCACCAGGGGCGACTACATTAACCAGTCGACTAAAGGGTCTGACCCGTTAGCCAAGGGCTAGCGAGTCTATTCATCCGTGATTTTTACATAAACACTAAAGTCATGCTAACCTGCCATTGCTGTTGAGGGTGTAAAGGACAAGGTAACACCACCATCAGGATCTGTGAGGTTAAAAGCAAGGTTTGACAGTTTAAAACTAAGATTTACACATCTGTAATAGCTGCTGAAGACTCGTGATTTTTGCAGTGTTACAAAACCTTCCCTTCAGAGTTTCTTAACACGCCTTGCAGGGTTTGGACGCACCGTTGCACAGATTCAGATCTGATCTTTGCGGTTTTGCATGCCGGGATTGTTATCTGACATGCTGGAAAATACAGCTCAACGAAACGCAAACCAGAGATTCAACGTTGTATTGACTGATGTGACATCCGACCAATGGAACTAAATGTCCAGCTAAACCTATTTCCAACGATGCAAAAACTTAGTTCAGTCGACTGAAATCAGGAAATACACAAAAGCGGAGACTGCTGGCGAAACACCTATTGAAAATCTGAAAACGTACTGTACAGGGCATCCAGTTTATTTTTGTCCGGCAGTAGACGAGCGTCTCCTCCGCCTCATCTGCTCCCCTGGAGGCTGCTCACCAGCAGTGTTTCCACTGGGAAGACCGCCGTGAGCAGATGCCTCACAAATACTGAGGCCCAATCTGCATTGAGGGCAGAGGCCCACGCCAGTTTCTCAACCATGACTCCAGTCCCAGGATGGATCTCCACCTGTTAGACAAGGACACAAGGTCAGCATTTAAAGTCAGATTATGTATGATTTGCTCGGCCCAATAGACCTCAGGTATAAAGTCCACTGGGCATTAAAAGCAAGTCTGACAACCAATAGATCTATTTTATGTGGCGTATTTATTATTCATTAAAAAATGTACCTTAGAAGACTGGGAGACAGACGCAGACGTGGAACTGGACAGCGTCGATATGGAGGGACAGCGGTGAAGTGGCAGATGGAGAACTGGACCTGGACTGCGGAGAACCTGGGAGGGCCAGCGGAGGTGCGGTAAGCTCTAACCCGGATCTCCTGGGAGGTGCAACCAAATCAATCATATCCCTCATGCTCAGTACGAGTCCTGGCAAATCTAGACACGGTACATCAAAAACAAAGAATTAGCTGGCATCGCTCTTCTTTAGGACAAAGTAGCCTAAAATACAGTTAATACAGCCAACAGTCATCTAGCTCTAATTAGCTCCTCTGTTAAAAGTTAACAGAGGAGCTAAAACAGGCCGAATCTCGCCCTGTCCCTGTTTGCTTAAACTAAAGAGGACAATCTGTACTTAAACCCATAGGAACTATTTTGCAAGTGCAGTGAGGAACCAACAGCCGGTGTTGTAGATAAATGTGAATGCCGTCATTACTGCAGAGTGTGTACTTGGCACTTCACAATCACAAGAGGAAACACTTACACGTGTGTCGTGTTCCTCACCCATGGCAGTAAAAGCCAGTTTACAATGAGGACATTATCGTAGCCTTCCATTCGAGGATCAACCGAAAGATACTGTCGAGAATCGGGGTAGGCTGGATCTCCGTTTCTGCACTGAGAACAGCAGTAAACATGCAATAAATGATGTGTGTGATGGCGCCATATATCAGATCTTGAAATCCCACTGTGAGGAGGATTTCCTGCCCCTTACATTAAACTGTAATGGTGTACCAGTCTTTCAGCCCTCCGAGTTCAGCATTCGGCCGATACTGTGTCGTGTTAATGAGATACCCTGAGGGTAGAGACGAGTGCTTCTTTTATGTGCTTTGTGGTTTGGATCCAAAAAGCCAGACAACACCCGCTACGTCAAACCATTTGCGGAGGAAGGCGCCCATCTTTCACAGGCGGGTTTTGAGCGGCAGCACCCTGGTGAGCAGTCACGCAGACACGTGACGGTGCACCCACTGTGCAGTGTGTGCGATGCTGCAGCAAGGCCACGACTACAGAACTCTAAGCAACGTGATGCAACGTGAATATGGACGTGGACTCCGCCTTCACCCCCGGGGCGGAAACGAGGGAAGGGAAAGGAAACTCGAGGGTTGTTACCGAGTGGCAGAACTCATCAGGAATCAGGAACATTTATTTGTTATTTCTTTTCATGCACTTGTGTACATGACATGAAATGAAATAGTGTTTCCCCAGCACACAGCAGTGCAACACAAAGACACATGCACACATCCAAACTACAATAACACACGTGTCCAAATCCACAAAAAAAAACCCTACAAAAACACATGTATCCAACATATATATATATATAAAGTCACTGTCCCAGACAGCAAATGCCAGGATGACTGTCGGAACTGCCGGTCTGCATGGGCTAGCAGTTAGCTTAGCCTGCCCCGCTTCCGTGTCCTGTCAGACCGCCCTCGGTGTTTCTTCCTCGGGGGTAGCTCCAGGCAGGGCCATGGTACCTGGGCCCACCGGACGCTGCAGACCAGGCTCCCCCAGCTCGGGTCCGCGGTGGTGTAGCGGTCTAAGCATCGGCTTTGTGTCGATGCAGTTGCCCACTGGGGACCGGGGTTCGCACCTCGGTCTCGTCAGATCCGGCTATGGCCGGACTCGATGAAGCAGCAATAATTGGCAACGCTGTCTTCGGGAGGGGGCGGAGTCGGCTTGTGTTCGTCACATGAATGCGTCTCTGGGTGTGTGGGGGGGGTGGGAGGGGGAAGCAGTGGTTCGGCCTGGAGTCACCTTGTCACCAAAGTGGCGAGGTGACTCCTTCCAGACTGCCGGCTGGAGAGATGCAGTTGGCGAACGCATGTAATACGAGGGTAGGTGTTTGAATTAAAATAGGGAGCGACTGGCCACTAAATTGGGAGAAAATCAGAAATAAATGTATTTTAAAAAAAAGACGTGGACAAAGACATTGCATGGACGGTACTGAGTGAGGCCGCTGCAAACGTGAATTTGCACCGCCATCTTCCCACACTGGAAGCAGAGAGAATCAGAACACCACAGCAGGAATGGGACAAATTGCTGAAAGAGAAGGGAATATTGGGCTTAAAAGGAACCATCTCCCATATTTTTATATATATATATATTTTTTTTTATAGACCTCTTGTCTATAAAACCTCCAGGTATTGTTGCTCAAGTTCCAAGATGTCTCACTGAACACAAATTCTGGAAAGCCCGCTAGCGGCACCCCTGGCTTCTGTCGTAAAGCTTGCCAGCTCTGAAAGGCATACTTCCACAGGACTATCACTCTCACTGGGCATTACTGATAGAGGGCATACTGACTCTGTTGGGGTCTGAATTAAATACAGAACAGATAAATCATGCCCACGAGGCATTAGTGTACTTTGTTGGGGGTATGGGGAAGAGCACACGACATCGGTGTTCATTCACTTCTGCATTTAAGCAAAAGTGTTGTGCGTTTGGGTCCTTTGTGGGCCAGTTCAGCCTTTATGTTTGAAGGTTTCAACCGATACCTCCTGAAACAAGTAACGAGTAGTCGAGATGCACTACAGCGAATGTGCAAAGAAGTGGTGTTACGCCATGCTTTTCCCTGTTGAGCGAAGCAATTCCTAACGAATGCGGCCTGCTGGAGCCTACCCCAGCAGTCACTAGGCGGCAGGTGGGGAGACACCCTGCACAGGCCGCCAGACCATCACAGGGCCAACACACATTCACACCTAGGGACAATGTAGTACAGCCGAGTCACCTGACCTACATGTCTTTGGAAGGAAACCGGAGCAAACCCACAAAGACACGGGGAGAACATGCAAACTCCACACAGAGGACGAGCCGGGACAAGCCCCAAGTTTGGACTACCCCGGGGCTCGAACCCAGGACCTTCTTGGTGTGAGGTTATCATGCTAACCACTGCGCCACCGTGCCGCCTATGTAATGAACTGAGGACCAAGAAGCATCATGTCAAGAAGTTTGCAAATTCTTCTTCTTCTTTCAGCTTGTTCCCTGTTTCCCAGGGGTCGCCACAGCAGATTTGATAGCTTTATATACAGATTACCTACAAGCTTCAGATAAAACATAAAAATGAATAAAAATTAGCAAAATAATAACAAAAATTTAGTCAAATGTATCTGTATCTTTTCCACGCGGATTCACATGTCATATTTTTTTATTTAGCATGTTAAAGAAACACAATATAATATAGTAAATTCATATTAGTGTAACGTGCATGGATAAGTAGACACGTTGGTCCTTGACTAACGGGTCGGACCCTTTAGTCGACTGGTTAACGTTGTCGCTTGCGGAGCGGGAGACACAGGTTCGCGTCCCAGCTATGGCGACGGTTCCTAAGCTGCCCCCCTAATTCGATATAATAGAATTCATTATTATATTATAGTGAATTTATAGCTGGATTTCAGACACACACAAACACACACACACACATACACACCGTGGTCACAGTGGGGTGTTGCATCCTAGAGATCAGACAGCTGAATTAACACAGGCCTCTGCAGACCAACCGTGTGCTTCTCAGTGACTCTGCTGGTCAGTAATGTTTGTTCCCCTTGCTGGATTCCGTCTGTATTGGCTACAGTCTGAAGCTAGGGGGAAAAATACATACACACATTTTATTTTCATTAAATAAAAATCTATTCCTGATGAGTGTTGCACAACACAGCCGGCAGTTTGAGGAGACTGGTCACTCAGCCTGGGCTCCTCCTCACAACACTGCAATGGCCTTCATGTTTTGTCACGATGACTACTACTACGCAGTGGTTAGCGCGGTCGCCTCACAGCAAGGAGGTCCTGGGTTCGAGCCTCGGGGTTGTCCAACCTTGGGGCTCGTCCCGGGTGGTCCTCTGTGTGGAGTTTGCATGTTCTCCCCGTGTCTGCGTGGGTTTCCTCCGGGGGCTCCGGTTTCCTCCCACAGTCCAAAGACATGTAGGTCAGGTGGATCGGCTGTACTAAATTGCCCCTCGCTGTGTGTGTGAGAGAGTCGGTCCTGTGTGATGGCCTGGCGGCCTATCCAGGGTGTCTCCCCCGCCTGCCACCCAATGACTGCTGGGATAGTCCCCTGAGAGCAGGGTAAGCGGTTCGGATAATGGATGGATGGTTACTACTACTGCTATTACTACTACTGCTACTACCACTACTACTACTACTACTACTTCTACTACCACTACTACTACTACTACTACTACTGCTGCTACTACTACTACTACTAATACTTCTACTACTACTACTTCTACTACCACTACTACTACTACTACTACTACTGCTGCTACTACTACTACTACTAATACTTCTACTACTACTACTTCTACTACTACTACTACTACTGCCGCTACTACTACTACTACTGCTACTACTTCTACTACCACTACTACTACTACTACCACTACTACTACTACTACTACTACTACTTCTACTACCACTACTACTACTACTACTGCTACTACTACTACTACTACTGCTACTACTACTACTACTGCTACTACCACTACTACTACTACTGCTACTACTTCTACTACCACTACTACTACTACTACCGCTACTACTACTACTACTACTACTACTACTACTTCTACTACCACTACTACTACTACTACTGCTACTACTACTACTTCTACTACTACTGCTACTGCTACTACTACTACTACTTCTACTGCTACTACTACTTCTACTACTACTACTACTTTCAGCTGCTCCCGTTAGGGGGCGCCACAGCGGATCATCCGTTTCCATCTCTTCCTGTCCTCTGCATCTTCCTCTGTCACACCAGCCACCTGCACGTCCTCCCTCACCACATCCATAAACCTCCTCTTTGGCCTTCCTCTTCTCCTCTTCCCTGGCAGCTCCATATTCAGCCTCCTTCCCCCAGTATACCCAGCATCTCCCCTCCACACATGTCCACACCGTCTCCATCTTGCCTCTCTAGAACTCATATCTGCAAGAAACACACAACTCTACTTCTGCTGTACACCTCACTTTAAGCTTTAAGCGTATAGAGTTTTTCCTCATACTGCGTCTTTATCGTCAACTGACAAAACCATTCCTGTTTTAAGTTCGAGACAAATGTCTAATCACGAGCGTGAGGGTACAAACTGGGTTTTATTTTTTCCCCCCCAAGCAGCTGCTGACAGGTAAGGGCGGTGGGATCCATCTTAACTTGTAAGCCTCACGATGGTAAAGCGGGTGTTCGGCACCGTCTGACACGTTGGGAACAAACGTTGTGCAGGATAAAATATTACACGGGCACAAAAAAGGGACCAGGGTGTCGGGTTTGAGGTTCCGGAGCACGACTTCCGGTCCCGGCGATGAGCGGGCCTCTATCCAGCTTAGCCGGGCAGGCTAAGCTCGTGAATTAAGAGAGCGAGGTTTATGAGAAATTAAACCTTCCCAAATGTCATACTACACCGCAGGTGTACGTAAAAGGTCTCACTCGAAAACATGCTACGTCATCCATCCATCAACCCAACCACTTACCCTGCCCTCAGGGTGGCGGGGATGCTGGAGCCTATCCCAGCAGTCACTGGGCGGCAGGTGGGGCGACACCCTGGACAGGCCGCCAGGCCTTCAGAGCGTGTATATTATTTAACTGAACCAAATGTGCCAGTGTTTTCCAGGTAACGCCTACCGGTTAGCTTATCAACAGGAGCTGCGTCTTTACGCTCAACGATCCAGGTAAGAAAACCGAAGAACCCAAATCCAAGTACCTCAGGTGTCCTCTGATCCAGCTGCATTAACAGCACTGTTTGGGGTAATACTGGATACAGCAGTCCGGCAAAATACCAAAGCAGACCTCGTGGCCTTCTTGACCCTACATTACACTGGTTGGAAGTCATCCTCTCCTCCATTCAACAACGCCTGCATTTCCTGAGGAGGCCGACGAGCGCCCGTCTACCCCCCCCCCAAAATTCTCCCCAACTTCTACCGCTGCACCACAGAGAGCATCCTGACCAGCTGCATCTCAGTGTGGTACGGCAGCTGCACCTCAGTAGACCAGAAAGCTCTGCAGCGGGTCGTCAAGGCGGCCCAGCACATCACCGGTACCCAGCTCCCAGCCATGAAAGACATTTATCACAAACGCTGCCTTCGAGGGGGTCTGAGCATCAGCAGAGATCCCACCCACCCCAACCATGGACTGTTCTCCCCCCGTGCTCTGGGAGGCGCTACAGGACCCTCAGAGCCCGCACTACCAGGCTCAAAACAGCTTCTTTCCCCAAGCTGTTGCCCCCCTGAACCTGGCTACCCACTGAATGTCTGTGGATATTTCTAAATATTTTGTACTCCAGCTCTCTTTTAACTTATTTTTATCTTTTGGTCTTCATGTGTGTACATCTTATATTGTGTTTTCTGTGTTTGTCTGTGTCTGTCTTGCACTGTTTGGTGAAGCCACAGCCCTCATTTCATTTTTAACATGTGCCTGCACATTGTTTTTAATGACGATAAAATGAATCGAATTCCATGAGGCTTGGGTCAGAGATGTGCTTCATTTTAGTAAATTAGAAAAGATCAAGTACACACCACATGGGTCTGCAGCTACAAAATATGGCAAGCCCTGCTTCACCATACAGAGGCAGTGCCGTTCCGGAGTGTTCCTCAGTGAAGCTGAGTCCACATGAACGTAATTCAACCTTCTCTGGGTTTCTTACCTGGATTGTTGAGCATCGAGACCTACTATGTGTGACTATGTCCTGGCTGCTGCTTTTGCCATATGCATGGTGTTAAAGGAGCCGGGGCTGGGAGTAGGAACGCCGTGTACGCCGGCCTGATCGAGACGGCCTTGGGAGTAGAAACACTATGTGCACCAACCTCATTAGGACGGCCTCGGAGCAGGAACGCTATGCACATAAATCTGATTAAGACACGTGCTACACCTGCAAGACAACACGAGGGAAACGGGACCGACGGCGACGAAAGGAAACCAAGAAGAAGAAGAAGATCACGCCCGTCTCCGAAGAGCACCACGCCTTGTTGTTTTAGTATTTAAGATTATGTTCTTCCACTGCAGCATTACCTGTGAACTATTCTGTTGTGCGCCAGTAAAACATCAGGAACCGGCAAGAAGTCGTCTGACTTCTGATTTGCCTATGTCGACCTGAATCAAAGAACCGGGCGAGCCTTTTGCAAAAGATAAGAGTCAACAATGTTTATATGCCATTATTATTATTATTATTATTATACAAATTTCCTTTAACTTCATGTTGTTATTGTTATTATTATGTATATTATTATGTATATTATTATCTACTCCTGTATTTTCACAATGTGTGTCTGGTGTGTGGTGTGTGTCTGTGTGAGAGTCTATAAACAGCCAAACTAAAGCACTCGGGGCCTTGATTCTTTTTGGAGGTTATTGGTGGTGGTGGTGAAAGAGGCACAGCAACGCCTCTTCCACCTCAGGCGACTGAAGAAGTTCAGCATGGGGTCCAGGATTCTACAGGTCTTCTACAGAGGCACAACCGAGAGGGTCCTGACTGGATGCATCACCGCCTGGCGTGGGAACTGTACTGCCCACAACCGCAACACACTGCAGAGGGTTGTGCGGACGGCCCAGGACACCAGTGGATGCAAGCTTCCCTCCATCCAGGACATGTATAACAGATGCTGTGTCAGCAAAGACTGTAGGATTATGAAAGACCCCCCCCCCAACTATGGACTGTTCCAGCTGCTACCGTCAGGCGAGTGGTACCGCGGCCTCAAAGCCCGGACCAGTAGGCTCCAGAACAGCTTTTTCCACCAAGCAACCAGACTTTTGAAGAAAGAACATTAAAGACATTAAGCCTGGTGCTGGACTGATGGTACTGACCTGTGGTCTTCAGGACTTGCTACTGCTGCTCCCGCCACAGCGGATCATCAGTTTACACACACACACACACACACACATCACTTTACATGCACCACACACTATTTATCATTATTACTGCTTTTTGTTTTGTTGTTATTTTATTACTATTGTTGCTGCAGTGTTGAGGAGCCGAAACACAAGAATTTTACCCTCTTGTACTGAGAAACGTTAACGACAAAGGATCTTGAATCTTGAACGCTCGCTCACATTGTCCCTTGCTGTCGGCCGCTCACATCGCCTGTTCTCACCTACCCGAGAGCACAGCAACACACCTGCAACGTCAGCCGACCATCTTACCGCTGTCTTTTTACACATCCTCCTCTCTCCACCTATAGTGCACTGGTGCCGCTGTTACACGTGCCCCTCCACCTCCCCACCACCACCTAGTCCCCCCAGATTCATCAGTTTCTGCTCATCACCAGCCTCATCAGTCACCACCACCAGTGTCCGGACTCCATGGGGGGATTCATCGTGCTGCCGCCCCACGATTATAATCTCCCCGTGAAGTCTAAGCACCAAAGACTTCCTTGACATGGCTTAATTTCCACTACATCACCTGTTCTAATAAACGATTATCTTTACTTGATTGACTGTGTCTGTCCTGATTAAAGTATGTAAGCAGCGTAGCCAACACAACTTTTTACACGGGCTTCACTTCTGCGGCTCTACCCTGGAAAGGAACTTTGGAGAATTCCTTGGTGTTTAATGTATTACGCAACCCTGCTATCACATAATCTAATCTGATGTTAAGCCTTCACGTGTTGCTTGTTGTTTATAGACGATATGATGTTTATATATTGATTTTAAAAGAAATCATTTCTTGTTAAACTGTTGTGCTCACACACCAAGAACATTCATTTATCTCCATTTTGACTTGTCACAAATTTCCATAGAATTTTTTTTTTAATATCTTGCCACAGTAAAGGTACGGAGAGGCACGCCAGGGACACAATACTTCACTAAAGAAGGTTTTGAGACAAGTGGACTAAGGGCAGAATTGGCAGACTATTTCAGGCCTGGACTTTTACAGTGTAGACCAGGCGGACATCGGAGACTACTACAGTCTCACAGATATTTGCTATCCCAGATAAATAAAAACCTGGGCTGACACGTGACAACCCTCCCAAACAGTGGTGCCCTGGCCATGGGGCATACCGGGACCAATCCCGGTGGGCCGCCGCGTCGGTGGGCTGGTGGACCGTCAAAAGGATCCTTGACAGGCCCTGTGTGCCTGTCATTCGGGGTGCGCATGAGAGCGTGCTGCGTGCACGTTCTGGGACTGGGCTCACTGGCCAATCACAACCAAGTTGCTTAATGCGCCTTAACATTCCAGATGCAAAAGTAGTGCGCAGCAGTGAGATGTGCCAGAGAAAACCGTGGGCAAGTAAATATCAAAAAGTGAAAGAGGGGCCAAAACATTTAGAGAAAAAAGGAAGCACGCACTGGGGGCACTGGCCTCCAAGTGTAAACAAGCACGAGACCGTCCAGACCCGCGGTGCACCCGTGCTGCGCATGCAGGTGTCGCGAGGCAGTGTTCAATGAGAACGACGGCGGACCAGCAAGTAGCAGTTACATTCCAGGGATTAGTCATATCCTAAAGTGTCATACTTAAAACTGGGCTAACTAAACTTAGCACACAAAGTAAGGAAATGTGTGTTTGGTAGTGTAACCGGTTATTTTCTTGCCCGGTGCGGGATTCGATACGGGGTGTACTGCACCACGAGGCGACATCACTAACCGCTCGGCTAAAGGGTCAGACCCGTTAGCTAGGCGCTAACGTGTCTTCTTAGTAGTTTACAGTCGTCAACCTTCCCGGAAGCGCGCCCCCGCGCTTTGTTCTTCCCGCGCTCCGAAGAGACTTCTGAGGATCTGCACACTTCCGGATCCCACCGCTGCCACCAATGTAACTGGTTATTTTCTTGCCCGGTGCGGGATTCGAAACGGGGTGTACTGCACCAGAGGGCGACGTCACTAACCGCTCGGCTAAAGGGTCAGACCCGTTAGCCAGGGACTAACGTCTTTTATTAGTAGTTTACAGTAGATTATGTCTCTGTTGTAACAATGCTTCTTGGCAGTAACTCTTATATCCGGCACCTGATTGTCAGCACCTGGGGTACCAGGAGCTCAAAACAAGTCAATAGTGTAACGTGCATGGATAAGAAGACACGCTGGCCGCTGGCTCGCGGGTAGGACCCTTTAGTCGATTGGTTAACGTTGTCGCTTGCGGAGTGGGAGACACGTGCTCGCGTCCCTGCCGTGGCGACGTGGCGTCAGCTCTGTTCTTACCGGGATCAAACGTAGAAAGAGGAACTTTATTGACAGATGCACTGTTATATACTGACCACATGTCACTCTCGCAAGTCAGACCACTTGTCAATCTCAGCGCATATCATTGGCTTTTATCATTGTCCGTCACATGGTACCCGTATGTACTCCTGAAGTTTGCCTGTGTTAATACAAAAATAAAGATTTACTTCTACAATTGAGAGCACACATTTCATATATGTCAACAGTCTACTGTATACTTTTAGTATACAGGTGGTGTTCTCCAGGGGTCGGGTTAAAGACATGTCCCTGAGCCATTGACTTATTCATGGCCTATTAACGTTCTTCCATGAAAGAGCTATTAATCGTTTTGCTTGTAACAAGTGTAACCCTGTTGAAATGTATTCATTATTATAAGATATCATTTTGAATAAATAATTTCATAGTTTAATAAATAGAATTTACGGTTAAATTGTTAAGATTGACCAACAAGGAAGTTATGATTTTACTCAATGAGAGAAATGCATTGTGGGTAATGTTCATGTTTTACTGAATACAGCATCTAAAAATGCTAAATATTTGTTGTGTAATAATATATGTGAAAATGCTTTAAAAATGCCGGTAAGAATAGGAAGAAAGAGGTACACAAATGTTTTGTGAAGTTAGTTTTTTTTTCTGAAACTCTGGTGAATGAGCCAATCACATTGGAGGTCAAAGGGCGAGGGAGGGAGTGGAGAAGAGAAACGGGAAGACGGTGTATGAGACGAGGGAGTTGAGAGAGAGAGCGACGAACGAGTAAGACGGGAGAAGCGTGTTGTCTGCTGAAAAGGGAAACACGAAATGTTATGTTAAGGTGTACACCATTTTTAGTGAAAGTGTTCAACCAGGACTCTTATACTAAACTTTAATGGTGATATTTCTGTCCGTTTTGAGTGAACTACTCAGCACAAGAAGACAGAAAGAAGTTTAGGTTAGCTGCTGACTTAGTGGCTAGTGCTTTTGCATGGACTTAGCTAACAAGCTAGCGACCTCGACTAGCAAAGCCTGTGTGAAACTGCGAAACGGACGACGAACAAAGACCTCGACGGAGCCGGATAGCGTTGCCGAGTGGTGGACTTGGCCGAGATCGTCAGCATCGTGAATCTTCTTGCCATATCTCCTCCTGCTGCCGCCGCCTTGGATGGAGGAAAGGTACCGTTCTTTTGGGTTTTTGCCTGAGTGGGGAAGCAGCCATTTTGTTTTTGCCTGCGCGGTGAAGCAGCCATTTCGTTTTTGCCTGCGCGGTGAAGCAGCCATTTTGTTTAAGGCTACAACGTTCACAAGCTATACTCAGGCCTGCATCATTTGAACTGGGTAGTTGAAATTAGGCTAGGTTATTGCCGGCTATTTTTTTTTCTTGGGCCCTTATGTTTTCAATGTGTATGTGTATGCATTTGACTGGGAGATTTCAAAAGATATTTGAAAACGAAGCATTTACACACTGAACAATATTTTCTAAGTAAATATTTTAAACTTCTTATAACGCAGTGGTGGTGAATGACTACTTTTGATATTTTAAGTTAATTAAGAAAAATAGTATTTTCTGTTTAAAAGTGGAAGAGTGTTTACGGGTTTACGGGATTTTGAATGAAAGTGTATTGCCTATAGCCTACTAAGTACACACATACAAGTTAAACACTGATATGTTTATTAGTGAAACCCCATTTATTTGATTAGATGTTTTAGAGAACACAGGATAGCCACCTCTCACTATAGCCAAACCCGCTAGAGAGGCGCTACACAAGCATACATTTAAGAAGATTTTCTCACTTTCCTGTATACCATGCCCATTTGGATACAGACCCAGGATTAATCATTTGGGCTCCAGGGTCAGTTTTATTGCTAAGATCTCTTCTATCTTGAGGCTTACCTCTTCCCAAAACATCTGTATCTTTTCACATTGCCACATACAATGCCACATAGTCCCTTTTGCCTGCTCACACTTAGTGCAATCATCTGGGAAATTACTACTGAATTTGTTTAATTTAACTGGAGTAATATATGTCCTCATTAACCAGTTATACTGCAGAAGTTTCAGGCGAGTGTTGGCCGTTTGTTTTTGACCTCCTACGCATGCATCCCTCCACCCCTCAATCGAAATATCCTCTTGTAAGTCTTCTTTCCATGCCAAAAGCCTCTGTTCGGAGGACTCAGGCGAACTACATAGAAGCACGTCATAGAAACTGGTTATAATATTTTCCCCAAGACTGTCTCTTGACAACATTGTTATTATTATTATTATGTAATAAACCCTCAACGACACCCCCCTAGCCTGACCCAGAAAATAAATCCAGGGTGAAGTACACTCCTGCTCCCAAAACAAGTCCTTGAAGACTTCAGACTTGAGACTTTTTAAACTAAATTTACTAAAGAATACAGAAACGTGTCCTCTCATACAGGCCTCCTGTGCACCTACTCAGACATTCCCACTCCGTGTTTGTTGACTGGCCACAAACACAGATACCTGCAGTAACTACCACACTATTCCAAATCCTTCTGTATGATATTTCAGTGGTGACAATGTGAACCAGAGATGTGCTACTTGGAAATAAAGCTGTCTCTTGTGATAGATTGAACTGTAAGCGGGGGACCATTTAATCCCACAGCAATGATAATCACTTTACACTAACGTGTTAAAGTGGTAATCTCAAAAATGTTCATGTGAAAGAATGTCGGTTTCACCGACTATGGTAAAACAATAATGACTCGGCTCTCTCTAAATTCATGGAAGCTTTTGAATGTGATTGCCTTTTGAAAAACAGTGTCAGTGCAACACTTTTGGCTAAAACACTTCAAGCTGTGCATATGAGCCATGATGGGAACCAACACAACTTCAAGCAGCTGTGTCACCAGAAATTCCTCTCTTGTGGACCAACGCTAGCATATTAGCACAAGTTAGTAGTGGACATTTATTTTGCTAGCAAGCAGTGATTGGCCCACCAGCAGGGTTAAGGAGGAACTTCCTCTCCGATGGACCAACCAGAGAGAAGCATCAAAGACAGTCAGCTAGCTAAAATAATCATCTGACGGACAGTGGAAGTCTTTGACATTAGCGCTTTAATGTCCTGAACTATACAGCTGTTGATGGTGGGAAAAAAGCTATTATAACATTTATAAAGGGAATTCTTTAAAATGTTATAACCGCTAAACCTTATAATGTAACATCGCTGCCACCACAAAAGAAGAAAATGTTTTTGTGCCTGGTGAGTAGCATAATGCTTTGTGTTCAGGGTACCACATTAATACACCCGAAATGATCAGGAATCAGGGACATTTATTTGTCGTTTCCTTCCAAGCCCCTTAGCACACGAAATGAAAGGAAATGTCGTTCCCCCAGCCCACAGCAGTGCAACACAAAGACAAAAATACATATCCAAACTACAGGAACACATATCCAAACTGTAAAAAAACCTACATAAAACGTATATCCAATATATATATATATATATATATATCTGTGTGTGTGTGTGTGTGTGTGTGTGTGTGTGTGTGTGTGTGTGTGTGTGTGTGTGTGTGTGTGTGTGAATTCTCTGTCCAGGAGAGCGAGCGCCAGGATGACTGTGGGAACTGCCGGTCTGCATGGGCTAGCAGTTAGCTTAGCCTGCCCCGCTTCCGCGTCCTGTCAGACCGCCCTCAGTGTTTCCTCTTCGGGCACAGCTCCAGGCAGGGCCGTGGTCCCTGGGCCCACAGGACGCAGCAAACCAGGCTCTCCCAGCTGATCCAGCACCAGCTCTCCCAGCCATCAACGAAGACACATTTAGACGCAGATGTGGACAAAGACACTGCATGGACGGTACTGGGTGAGGCCGCCGCAAACATGAATTCGCGCTGCCGGCTTCCACACCAGAAGCCGTTTTTTTCTGTGGATGTTTCTGGTTTTGGAAAATATTCCTTCCACTATGTTTTAAGGATTTTTCAACCAAATGATATTACATGAGTTCTGATATGCACTACCCCAGATGGGTACTCAGATGGTTGGCGGATAATTTACTTATTAGAATGATTAAAACAGACACACTTGACCTCGCGTAGCCCAAGTTGGATTCATCCCAGGATGAGCAGGGATTATGGATCCTATCTGCATCACGGAGCTATTTAAATAGATATGTAATAGCCCGTCCCTGTGTGGCTCATGCCTGACTTTTAAAAATGTGAACAGCTTTACAGCTCAGTGCACCATCTCCAGGGGAAGAGTCTGAGAGAGCATGTCAGAAGTCCAGATGGCAATGCAAAAATTCATCACATGACAGTATTTATATGGGTTTAAATTATGGTCGTGTGTATGTGTGTGTGTGTGTGTGTGTGTGGTTTCCTAATGAAAACATTGGGTTACAGTCACTGTGGGGGCTCTCTGAAGTTGACAGGGAGCGCTAACACGGTTTCTCTCGAAAGAGTCCTTAAAAAAATATTCTCTCAGAATATGTTAATCATTTACCCTGTGCACACTTGCCGTCTTTCAGCCAAGTCCTCTTCATGCAGGTACATAGACTGACACCTGGGAAATACCTGCATGCACATCATGACCACAGACTTTTACTTTTGGCCCCCATAACTAGAACAGTTATGGGCTGAACAGCAGTTGGCACCTCAGTGGTAGTTTTCGAGTTTTTGATTGTTTCATTCATTAAACCAATTTTTCAAGCCTTCCAGGCATAAGCATACTTCCATCCATCCATTATCCAAACCGCGTATCCTGCTCTCAGGGTCACGGGGATGTTGGAGCCTATCCCAGCAGTCATTGGACGCCAGGCGGGGAGATACCGTGGACAGGCTGCCAGGCCATCACAGGGCGCTTCTCTGACCTAATATGGATATGATCATACACAGTCCTCATCAGGGACGGCTGGTCTATCTGGGCTAAGATAGATAAAAGATAGGTAGTGCTTAGTCCTGGCTAAGTGCTCCGTATCTTTTACCATAAAGAGGATACAATTGTTGTTGAAAACCTTAGAACAGATTGTTGAAATTTTGGTGGAACTTAGAGCAGCAACAGCATAAAATAGTCACAAGAAAAACACAGGCTGTATCTAAATGGGCTTGTTTTTACAGCCCAAACAGAGTAGCATCAGCTTCCAGCCATTTTCATAGTAAGTGACAGGCAGGCGTTGGGGCACGCCCCCTAGATTTGCTGATCATTTGGGCTAACTTCATTCAGCCCTCAGGCCGCTGACTTTTGCCCAATGAGAGCGGACGTAGAGAGAGTGACAGGTGTCGTGGCACGCCCCCTCGATTTGGTGATCTTTTGGACTAAATTCATTCAGCCCTCAGGCCGCTGACTTTTGCCCAATGGCAGCGGACGTACAGAGCGACGGTACGTATAGTGACGTGCTACTGAGCGGACGTACAGAGCGACGGTACGTATAGTGACGTGATACTGAGCGGACGTACAGAGCGACGGTACGTATAGTGACGTGATACTGAGCGGACGTACAGAGCGACGGTACGTATAGTGACGTGCTACTTGTGTGAGAGCAGGAAGGGGAAGGTGAGTACGAGAGTTAGCATGAGCGAGGTGGATTATTTACTTTCTCATCCATTTTCTTCGATGTCTTTGTGGGAGAAAATGGAAGTGAAGAGACTGGGGACACATCGTCCAAACAATGTTCTGTTCAAATAACACAACAGGACAAACGACAAAATCATAAATTGTAGCGGACTCCATGGACATAATGCGCTTTTTGTACAATCATTTCCGCATTCTACCTAATACCGCTTGTGTGTTTCCGGTCTATCGAGGGCGCTGTTTTACACCCGTTCTTTGCAGGAGCTCCCAAAGCCCAAAGTATCAGATGTCCACAGAATTTGCCAGCAAACAACACCAACACCAACCAGCAAATTGGACAAGGGCTTTAGGTTGTATGCTGCATCCTACGTTCACAATTACGAAGGTAAGACCCGGACCGTTTTATAAATGGAAGGCTCAATCAAAAACCAAAACGCCATCAGGTGGTCATAGCTTGCAAACCTATTCACAAAAGACATACATCAGGCCATTAATTAACACTCAATAAAATCATGTACAGTCACCGGAAACATGTTAATTGTAACCAGTATCCTGTCATCTCGTATGTTACCTAAATCAACATTCGGATAGGGTGTTTGTATGTATAGACTGTTTTAACCACCAATGCATGGTCGTTAAATGTATAGAAACAGTGTCAGCAGTCACACAGTGTAACTCGTGGATGGAGCACAGGGTTCCCAATGACAAAAGTAAACAAACAGGCTACACTGACGACAGGATTTTTATAATTTAATTTATGTCCAATGTTAATGGTTGATGTCAAACAGCTAGCGAACGTTAGACTAACAGTTCCAAACTCCTCTTGACCCAAAAAGAAGTTGTGGATTGGGATACCTGACTGCAGGTATCCCATGTAGTTGCATAACGACTAAAACCAACGATCGGGTTCATATGCAAATAAGTCACAAGTCATATGCAAATAAATTAATGGTCACGCATGTTTACATATGAAACTGGTTGTTATGCCACTGTATTGTTTATAAGGGTGGGGACACCTGCAGTCAGGTGAGACTGAAGAGGTCCCTTAGATGATGATGAAACGTTTCTCTCAATAAACGTTGTCTCCAGATGAACCAACTTTCTTTGGCTCTCTGTAGTGTTGTTGTAGAGCACTTTCTATAACAAGGTACATAGTGTCGTTGCTGTGACTTGGTATCGCGGATGTGACGCTGCTGTTGCTTTTGCAGCATGAACTATTGATGTAGGTATAATGCGTTTGTGCATTTGTTAGCACATCCACCCAATATCACCATCAACTGTCACTGGTCATCTCATTTAAAGTCTGAGTAAAAAGTTTATTAAAGTTGGTCAACACAGGTCTTTTAGAGGTTTTTAGATCCGAATCAGAATCACCTTTATTGGCCAAGTGTGCTTATAATACGAGGAATTTGACTCCAGTTTACAGAAGCTTCTAGTACTTGCATAGATCACTCACAAAACAGAAAAAACAAACGGAATATTAAATAGAGTACCGGAGGTAAGTATGTATGCACAATAGGTATGTCATCACTATACAGCGTTTTGCTATGGCTGAATAGTTAATCTTATCATGCTTATGAATTATTTAATGTTGCTTACATATTATATTATTGGTCCTGTAGGGGTTATGGGGCTACATAATTCCCCTTATTGAGCTAATAGGAACATTAGTTTACAGCTGCTGTTTTCTCAGTTCGGGTTTACAGTGGTGCACTTCCGCTGCGCGGGTTTGTTGTTGTTGTTGTTGTAATGGTGGAAGGAATAAGTGGTGCACATTGTGTAGCCGAAAGAGAAAGTTGTCACGACTCCTGCTTGAGCTTCTCTACAGTCCAGTGGTTAGCACTGTGGCCTCACAGCAAGAAGGTCCCGGGTTCAAACGCCAGGCCATCCCAGGTCCTTTCATTTAACCCATCCTAGCTGTGTAGCTAGCAGCAGTGGGCAGCTGCCGTACAGCGCCCGGGGACCAACTCCAGTTCATCTTGCCATGCCTCAGTCAGGGGCAAAGACAGAAGTATTAACCCTAACATGCATGTCTTTTTGATGGTGGGGGAAACCAGAGCACCCAGAGAAAACCCACCACAGACATGGGGAGAACATGCAAACTCCACACAGAAAGGACCTGGGATGACCCCCAAGGTGGGACAACCCCGGGGTTCGAACCTAGGATCTTCTTGCTGTGAGGCGACAGCGCTAACCACTGTGCCACTGTGCCGCCCATTATGCTCATATATTATATCATATAATATTATATACTAAAAATTTACTATATATATCTATTATATATTACATAATTATATACTATATTTATACTATAGTTATAATTATAACAATAAAATTAATTTGTAACCAGTATACAGCAGTTGTTTGCATATTTACAGTTGTATATTTGTATTGCACATCTGGTTTAAAGAGGTAGGGCACATCATAGATATGTAGGTGAGACATATTGACCAGAGGGGCTATTTACAACGTGTCATATTTACATAATAAGTGTCCATTATTGCACCATGCTCTTAAGATTTTCATTGGGAGTGACAAAGAAGGATAGGATTAGGAAGGAGTATATTAGAGGGACAGCTCAGGTTGGACGGTTTGGAGACAAAGCAAGAGAGACAAGATTGAGATGGTTTGGACATGCGTGGAGGAGAGATGCTGGGTATATTGGGAGAAGGATGCTGAATATGGAGCTGCAAGGGAAGAGGAAAAGAGGAAGACCAAAGAGGAGGTTTATGGATGTGGTGAGGGAGGACATGCAGGTGGCTGGTGTGACAGAGGAAGATGCAGAGGACAGGAAGAGATGGAAACGGATGAGCCACTGTGGCGCCCCCTAACAGGAGCAGCCAAAAGTAGTAGTAGTAGCAGTAGTTGTAGTAGTAGTAGCTCTTAAGTGTTCATGAGAAAGATGGCATGTGGGAAAAAAACGGTTCCTATGTCTGGTGATTTTGGTGCACATTGTTCTGTTGCGCTTGGCAGAGGGTAGGAGTTCAAACAGACTGTGTGTCCTGGGCATCTGTGCTGATTCTGCCCTCCCTTTTCCAGGCTCTAGAGGTGTACAACTTCTGCAGGGTGGGCAGACGAGCACCAATGATTTTTATCTGCTGTTCTTACTAATTGCTGCAGTCCGTTCCTATCCTGTTTCGTTGCTGCTCCGAACCAGACCGTGATGGATGTGCACAGGACAAATTCAATGACTGCAGTGTATAACTGGCTCAACAGCTACTGTAGCAGACCAAAATTCCTCAGTTTCCATAGAAAGAACATCCTCTGTTGGACCTTTTTGAGGACGGAGTTGATATCGGTCTCCCACTTCAGGTTTTTGGAAATGGTAGTTCCCAGAAACTTGAAGGTCTCCATGGTTGACACAGGGCTGTTGGATATTGTGAGGGGGAGCAGTGCTGAGAGGTGTCTCCTAAAGTCCACCGTCATTTCCACAGTTTTGAGGATGTTCAGCTTCAAGTTGTTCTGACTGCACCAGAGTACCAGCCGCTCAACCTCCCGCCGGTATGCAGACTAGTCACCATCTTGGATGAGTCTGATGACCGTAGTATCGACTGCAAACTTCAGGAGTTTAACAGCTGGGTCCTTGGAAGTGCAGTCATTGGTGTAGAGGGAGAAGAGCAGTGGGGAGAGGACACATCCCTGGGGAACACCAGTGCTGACTGTCAGTGTACCAAGATCAGCTCAGAGGACACACGGCAAGTGATTTAGCTGTGGTTGGCCCTGTTTGACCCTCACATTCATACTAAGCTTAATGAGGAAGGCCCTGTTCCTATTGTTTGAAGCAGCGGAAACAGAATAACAAAGAATGAGGGAGCGCTGTTATCCCAGACTACATTTCTCATCCTTTTATTCTTCACCATCATCCATCCATCCATCCATCCATCCATCCATCCATCCATCCATCCATCCATCCATCCATCCATCCATCCATCCATCCATCCATCCATCCACTTACCTTGTTTGAACAATTTGTCAATTCACTTTTAATTTACATGCATGGAAATGTGTGCTCTGACACAAATGTACACAGATATAGTATACATGCAAACACACACACTCACACTCACAAAGAGTGATTTTTTTTGGGTGGGGGGGTTGGTCTAAAGCAATAATCACCATAGGTGACAGCCTCATTCATTCAACCATTAACTACTCTCTATCATTCACTCACATGAACACACACAAAAGCACAAACATAAAACACACACACACACACACAGAGTTGCTCTCATCTCATCTAATACCATGGCCATAACATCTTTTATTGGGTCCTCCATTACCCCAGAGGAAGCCGTCAGTCATCCCCACACAGAGGCCACATTAAAATATAAATGTGACTGATGGAGGTGGACCGGAACAAAAAGGACCTGATGGGAAGATGGACAGGCGGGCAATCATATTGGTGGGCAGGCAGGTAGAGAAAGTGTTTTTGTTAAGCTGTGTGTGTGTGTGTGTGTGTGTGTACAGCAAGCATGTGTATATGTACATGTGTGTAACCTGGCCAAACAGAATGCCCAGGTGGAGAGGCCGCAACTTGGACTCAAATATCATTTTGGATGACTTCAATAAAGTGATTTTGAGCAAAGAACTTTCCAAATACACACCGCTTTCTTTCATTTTTCTTTTTGCTCATGCATAGCAGTGCGATTAGCTTGGCCTTCTGCCTGCGTCAGAACAGCATTCTGTCTGTCCCTGTCCTGCTGTGTGTTGTCCTGAGGAAAGTCTCCCTGAACCAGTGGGAGAATACTGACCCAAGTATTGGATCGGTTCAGGGGTATAGACAACAAAAGCGGTCACACTTTCATCTGCTTTGACATCTGTGACTTTTACCCCTCCATAACTGAGGAGTTGCTAGAGCCATGGATTTTGCATCAACACACACGGCGATACCCGAGCGGGACAGGGATGTCCTCATCCACACAAAAAAGGAAGGTCCATGGCAAAACCGGAACTGCAACGGATTTGATGTGACCATGGGCAGTTTCGACGGGGTGGAGACCTGCGAGCTAGCAGGCTTGTACCTGTTGGTCCCAGATGAACAATCTAGACATAAATGTAGGGCTCTGCAGGGACGACGGGCTGGCTGTCTGCAGCAAGCCAGCAAGGGAAGTCGATAAAATGAGAAAGAAGATGTGCAAATTGTTTTCAGACAATGGCCTAAAAATGTCCACTGCAGCCAACAAGGAACATATCGACTTCCTTGACGTCACGTTAGACCTTGGAGACGGAACACACGGGCTGGGCTGTACACGAAGCCCAACAATGCAATCCAGTATATCCACAAAGAAAGCAACCAGCCACCCTCCATACTGAAGATCACCCCACTAAATGTAAATGTATCATCTAATGAGACTATATTTAACGAAGTGCACCCGCCCCACCCCGTACCAAGAAGCTTTAAGGAAGTGTGAGTTCACCTTCAAACTCAAATACAACCCACCACCTAATCTGGACAGCCAACTACAAAAGAAGCTAAGCAGAAAGAGAAACATCACCTGGTCCAACCCCCCTACAGTGACACCATAGCCTCCAACATCAGCAGGATGTTCCTCAACCTTC
Source organism: Lampris incognitus (assembly GCF_029633865.1). Taxonomy (NCBI): domain Eukaryota; kingdom Metazoa; phylum Chordata; class Actinopteri; order Lampriformes; family Lampridae; genus Lampris; species Lampris incognitus. The sequence goes on along the minus strand of NC_079227.1, from coordinate 35,372,532 downwards.
TGGATGAATGCTTTGCACCACCAGGTCACCCACTCAGAAAGATCCTCAGCAGAAGCATGGTCAAAATCAGCTATAGCTGCATGCTAAGTATAAACCAGGTTATAACATCCCACATTGCAGGTACCATGGCCAAAAAAGTAACCCCCCCACCACGAGCACCCCCACCTGCAACTGTTGAGAAAAGACATCATGCCCCCGTAATGGGAAATGCCAAGAAGAGAGTGTTGTGTACCAGGTATCAGTAACCAGAATAGATGATTACATTGGTTTGACCGAGCACACTTTTAAACCCACATGTGCAGCTTGAGAAATAACCACCTAAGGAACGCAACATAGCATGTATTCATAGAATAGCAACATAAAAATGCAACAACTAAGCCGTCATATTTGGTCCTTGGCGGACAAAGGAATTGACTCTACCATATCGTGGAAGGTGCTTGCCAGGAGCAGGGCATATTCTACCAACACCAAAAAGTGCAACTTGTGCCTCGCGGAAAAATACTTTATTATTTGCAAACCCCACTTGGCAAATCCAAACAGCAGGAATGAACTGGCCAGCAGCTGTGGACAGAAGAAAACATCTGATTTGTAATTAAGTCTAGCTGAATCCAAACTGAACTTTTTATATCTACACATATCCTTTTGTTTTTGTTTTGTGGTTTTTGGTCTTTTTTTTACTTTTTGTTTATATATGTATGCCCATTTAATTGTGTAAGTAACATTTTGTTTATGTATCCATACTTAGTCTTTATGCCATTGATTTTCACTATCTACCATATTTTTGTTTAAATGTACCCTACTCTATCCCCATTGGACAGTTCAAACGCATCAATGTTCTAACCGTAGATTGGCCCCTACCCAAGTTCAGATGTATCAATGTTCTAACTGTAGCTTCGCCCATCCCCCTACCCCAGTTCAAATGTATCAAGGTTCTAACCATGACGTGGCCCATCCCTCCACCCTGTAATGAACACCGCACATAGAACGTAGGCAACCGGTATAATGACGTTTGCTGTAACCATGTAGGCAGCTGATGACGCGCTGAGCACGAGACAGGCTTGATCTGCCGTTTAACAACTTTGATATATATTGTAAAAATGACGGATGAATAGGCTCGGTAAGCCCTTGGCTAAGGGGTCGGACTCTTTTTAAATGCAGCGAATTCAGGGGGGCAACCCGGGACGCCGCATCCGGTACGCGAACACGTGTTTCCCGCACCGCGGGCGACAACGTAAACCAGTCGACTAAAGCAGTGTTTCTCAACCCAGTCCTCAAGGACCCCCTATCCTGCATATTTTCTTTGCAACCCTGAATAGGTACCTGTTTGTAGTTATTCAACCAATCAGCAATGAATTTTGTCAGATGTTGCACACCTTGCATAATTAAGTGCTGCGAGATGATTGGTCGAGTAAGTACAAGCAGGGCTACCTATGCAGGGTTACAATGAAAATCTGCAGGATAGGGGTTCCTTGAGGACTGGGTTGAGAAACACTGGACTAAAGGGTCCGACCCGTTAGCCAAGGGCTGACGTGTCGTCTTATTCGTGTACGTTACACTACCCCCCTCCTTCGGGAAACGCTTGCGGTATGGGAGCCCCAGGTTCGCGTCCTGGCTGTGGCGATTCGCGGGGACGCGAATCCCGAGGGAAGGGGGGCAATGTAACGATCACGGATGAATAGGCTCGATAGCCCTTGGCTAACGTGTCGGACCCTTTAGTTGAGCGGTTTACGTTGTCACCCGCGGTGCAGGAAATATGGGTTCGCGTCCCGGATGCGGCGTCCTGGGCTGCCCCCCCTGAATTCGCTGCATTTAAAAAGGGTGGGACCCCTTAGCCAAGAGCTACCCGAGCCTATTCATCCGTGATTGTTACTATATGTGTGTATGTATGTATTCAATTCAGAACTTTATTGCAGACTCAGGGTCCATAACAGACAAAGACAAATGGGTAAAAGACAAACCCTAGACAATACACAGAGTAAACACAATAAGATAACCTCAATGAAAAAAGTCAGTGTGTTAAAAGAAGGCAGCTATACAAGTGGTCCCACTGCCGGGGATTGGTAGCGTGTGGCACTGAATCTTATATTAGTTGAACTCTTGATGATTACATTATCAGGGTCACTGAGCCGGCAAATAAATTTATACATGAGCTTTTTTAGAAGAGCCTGAAAGGTACTGACTCCTGCAGCCACCAACATTTCACTTGCACTACACCATCTAGGTCTTTTTAGTAGTATTCTCATGGCATCATTATAAGCCACTTGAAGCCTCTGTAAGCTTGCTTTTTTATAGTTTGACCACAGGGGGCAGTATAGAGTGTTGTACAATATGCGTGACAGGGTGTTTGCTTGTGCTTACATCACGCGGCATTGCCTATAAATATCATCGTCTGTCATTTGTTCAGTAATATAGTGCCCAAGATATTTCACCTTATTACTTACCACAAGATTATTATCAGACAAGTTAAAATCAGGAAGTTTTAGATGATTGACCTCTTTGGTTCTGCAGATCATGACAACACTCTTACTAGCATTGTATGTGATATCATGCTGCACACCGTACACAGAACAAATATCAAGGAGCTGCTGGAGACCAGCACTACAGGGACTAAGAATGACAAGGTCATCTGCATACATAATATGGTTCACCAAGGTATTACCAGTCGTACATCCAGTGTTACAGGCTTTCAGTTGCTTGGACAAATCATCAATATAAACTGTAGAGAACTGGGGACAGAATTCCCCCTTGTCTGACACCACTGCTAACCCCAAATGGGGCTGAAACACTATTACCCCATTTCACTTGCATAGTCTGGTGGGCATACCAATAAGCCAGAATTCTCACAATGTATTTAGGCACCCCTCTTTGACTCAATTTAACAAACAACTTTCTATGATTAACATAATCAAAAGCTTTAGAAGCATCAATAAAAGACATAAGAACAGATGAGTTTTGGCCTCTGTATTTGTTAATAATTTCCTTTAAGGCATATGTACATAAGTCAGTGCCATGTGTAGCTTTAAAACCAAACTGGTTATCTGGGGAGTTGATAAATTCATGCATTCTATCCAGCAGGATTCTTTCTAGGGCTTTTGACAGTATGCTGGCTAGAGGTATAGGGCTGTAGTTCTCTAAGCTGCATACTTTACCAGCTTTGTCCTAATGACTGGCACTAACAGTACAGACAACATTGAGTCTGATAACAAGCCATGGACCATAAAGCCAGTAAAACAGATAGCAAGGAGAGGCGCTAACCTCGGACTGGCATATTTAAGGTGTTCAGCAGTAACATGATCTAAGCCATTTGCATTGTTAACAGGCAGCTTGTGTACACGTCGTGTGACATGATCAGCATTGAATCATCACTCTCAATATTGCCCACCTTATACAGATAACTGTGGACACAATTGAATACGGTACAATAATGCTGTCGCCATAACTCAGCAATATTGTCTGTACCAGAGATACCATCAACAGTGCATGGTAGAGATGTTTTACAGTTGTTGAGAGCTCTCACTTCTTTCCAAAAATTAGCAGGATCATTTCTTAGCACCTTCTTGCCCTCATGGCTTGCTCATTTTTACAGATGAAGCGAATGGCGTACTTGTATTTTGCATTAGTGAGCTTCTTGTGTTCAAGCTCAGGCCCTTGTCTGGGTTTGCCTGCCATAGCCCAGGATTTAAAGGCTTCACATGCTTCTTCATGATACCCAGCTACATACTTGTTCCAACCAGATCTGACGTTATGTGTCTTATTTTTATACGTGCAGTAGGGCTTACTACCTTCATACAGACCACTAACAATATCATCATACATGCAGCAGAGATCTCTCCTATGCCTCATATCCTTACAATTAATGTCTCTGCACATAACTGCATCTGTAAGCAGATGTATATTACCCAAGGTTTCATCTGTACGGGCATAATAGGCTAAGATGTCCTCCTTTGTAAGAGCTGACCAGTCCAACCTTCCCTCATTATCACTATCTCTATTACTAGCTAGCACAGGCAGATGTTCAACATTTATAGCCATAGCAAGAGGTATGTGATCAGTCATTGCTGCCCCCTACATAATACCCATACTCCCCAATGAGGCATGTGCATCAGCAGGGCAAATACAGTGGTCCAGCCATGACGTAGTGTGCCAGGCCTCACTTACGTATGTAAAAGTATTTGTAGGCAACAAGACTTTGCTTGACAATATAAGATTATTATCTTGACAGAACGGACCCATGTGATTAGCAAATAACGAATTCCTGTCTGAGATATCAGCATTCAGATCCCCAATGACATACACACTGGAAGAAGTATTAACTTGAATAAAGGAATTGATGAATGCAAGCCTATTTAAATATTCATCCTCATTCTGCTGGCATTAATAGGGTGTATACACATTTAGGATAAAGAATCCCCTGTCATTGTGAGCAAACTGTATTGCAATGCACCGGTCAACACCAAGCCTAACCACATTTATCAATGAGTCGAGCTTCTTATTCCATAGATTAGCCACACCCCCTGGTATCCTGCCTCTGACTATTCCCCCGCCAAGGTCAGTTGTAGACTCCCCAGCCCCATGAAAGTTCTCGTTGAAGGAGTTTAGTTTTTCCAGCTCTTGCTTTGCTAAAAATGTCTCTTGCATACATACTATGTCACAGTTCTCCAAAAGGTTTTCAACAACTATGCGGCGAGCTTTATGCCCTGCGCTCTGGCCCAGACGCAGGCCACGACAGTTGTATGACAAAACCCGAATGTTCATTTAGCAAGACTAGTGAGTGATCATATCACCAGCAGGCATACTCACCCACCCCCCCACCCCCGCCACAAAAGCAGTGTTTGACCCTATAACTCCACCCCTGCGCGGCTCATAATAGCGCCGGAGAAGTGCCCCTTTAGGCCAGAGCTCTGGATTGTACATTTCTCCAACCTCATTGCATTTGGCAGATATTTTAAATGAGCCGAATCTACTGTGTACTGAGCCAATCTTTTGACAGATAACATCACGGCCAAGTTTATTTTTAAGATACCCAGACAGAGTGTCAGCATCTAGGTCTGCTGTGAATTTGGTGGCAAAACACTCACCAGCTTCGTCTTTACCACCTTGATATTACTCCCAGCTCCGGTACCAATAACATTATAGGATTTATTTTTCTGCCCGGGGTTAACAGTACGTGAGCTTGAGCTGAAGCTCCCTCCTCTGCTCCCGGGCCCTAAGGCTTCCACCGGTGCAGCCCCAGATGCCGTGCCGTGCCGTGCAGCTCCATCTATCGTGCTCATGACAGTGGCCCCAACCACCGCCACCGACGTATCTGGACCATTGCCCCCACTCAGGTCAGCGGAGCGCTCCAGTGCACACACTAGGCGATAGATCTTCTCAGTGATAAACCAAACATCTTTGCTCACATTAGCATGTATCTACATTGCATGCTTTATAGAGCTGACCTCCATGTACAGCTGCTCCATTCTCCCAAGCAGGCTCGAGACATCCATGTTGGAGAATGTCACTGGCGGCAGAGCATGTATGTATGTATATGTGTGTGTGTGTGTGTGTGTGTGTGTGTGTGTATGTATGTATGTGTATATATATATATATATATATATATATATATATATACACACACACACACACACACACATATATGTGTGTGTATGTATATACACACGTATGTATCTATAACAGTTTGGACTCTCATAAAGAATTCATTTGTCTCACTGGATTATATATATATATATATATATATATATATATATATATATAATCCATATATATGTGTGTGTGTGTGTGTGTGTGTGTGTGTGTGTGTGTGTGTGTGTATAACCAAGCCACTGAGGATGCACAAGCCAGTACATTCTTAGTGCCGGTCCCAAGCGTGGACAAATGGGGAGGGTTGCATCAGGATGGGCATCCGGCTTAAAATCTTTGCCAGATCAAATATGTGGATCATAAATAAGACTTACATACCGGATGGGTTGAGGCCCGGGTTACGAACGACCGCCACGGTACTGTTAACCAGCAGGGTGTCGGTGGAAACTATGCTACTGTTGGGCGAAGGAGAAGGAGAGGGGAAAAGCATGTCCAGAGGCAGCTAGAGAGGAGGAAGGGTAGGCGTGTGGAGGTGAGAGTCAGAGCTTCGACTGTTGGCACTATGACTGGTAAAGGGAGAGAGCCGGCTGATATGATGGAAAGAAGAAAGGTAGGCATACTGTGTGTGCAAGAGACCAGGTGGAAGGGGAGTAAGGCCAGGAGTATCAGAGGTGGGTTCAAACTCTTCTACCATGGTGCGAATGGGAGGAGAAATGGGGTAGGGGTCATTCTGAAGGAAGAGTATGTCAACAGCGTGCTGGAGGTGAAGAGAGTGTCAGACAGAGTGATGAGTATGAAGCTGGAAACTGAAGGTGTATTGCTGAATGTTATCAGTGCATATGCCCCACAAGTTGGGTGTGAGATGGAGGAGAAAGAAGAATTCTGGAGTGAGTTGGACGACATGGTGGAGAGGGTACCCAAGGAGGACAGAGTGGTGATTGGAGCGGACTTCAATGGACATGTTGGTGAAGGGAACAGGGGTGATGAGGAGGTGATGGGAAGGTATGGAGTCAAGGAGAGAAATGTGGAAGGACAGATGGTGGCAGCTTTTGCTATAAGGATGGAAATGGCTGTGGTGAATACATATTTCAAGAAGAGGGAGGAACACAGGGTGACGTACAAGAGTGGATGAAAGTGCACACCGGTGGACTATATCTTATGTAGAAGGTACGATCTGAAAGGGATTGGAGACTGCAAGGTGGTGACAGGGGAGAACGTAGCTAGGCAGCATTGGATGGTGGTCTGTAGGATGACTTTGGAGACCAAGAAGAGGAAGCGAGTGAAGACACAGCCGAAGATCAAATGGTGAAAGTTGAAGAAGGAAGACTGTTGTGTGGAGTTCAGGCAGGAGTTAAGACAGGCACTGGGTGGTAGTGAAGAGTTGCCAGATGGCTGGACAACCACTGCAGAAATAGTGAGGGAGACAGCTAGGAAGGTACTTGGTGTGTCATCAGGACAGAGGAAGGAAGACAAGGAGACTTGGTGGTAGAATGAGGAAGTACAGCAAAGTATACAGAGGAAAAGGTTGGCAAAGAAGAAGTGGGATAATCAGAGAGATGAAGAAAGTAGACAGCAGTACAAGGAGATGGAGCAAAGAGAGAGGTGGCAAAGGCAAAGGAAAAGGCGTATGGTGAGTTGTATTACAGGTTAGACACTAAGGAAGGAGAAAAGGACTTGTACCGGTTGGCTAGACAGAGGGACCAAGCTGCAAAGGATGTGCAGCAAGTTAAGGCGATCAAGGATAGAGATGGAAATGTGCTGACAAGCGAGGAGAGTGTGCTAAGAAGGTGGAAGGAATACTTTGAGGGGCTGATGAATGAAGAAAATGAGAGAGAGAGAGCGAGAGAGAGAGAGAGAGAGAGAGAGAGGTGGATGATGTGGGGATAGTGAATCAGGAAGTGCAGTGGATTAGCAAGGAGGAAGTGAGGGCAGCTATGAAGAGGATGAAGAGTGGAAAGGCAGTTGGTCCTGATGACATACCTGTGGAGGCATGGAGATGTTTAGGAGAGATGGCAGTGGAGTTTTTAACTAGATTGTTTAACACAATCTTGGAAAGAGAGAGGATGCCTGAGGAGTGGAGAAGAAGCATACTGGTACCGATTTTCAAGAACAAGGGCGATGTGCAGAACTGTAACAACTACAGAGGTATAAAGTTGATCAGCCACAGCATGAAGATTTGGGAAAGAGTAATAGAAGCTAGGTTAAGGGGAGAGGTGAAGATTAGCGATCAGCAGTATGGTTTCATGCCACAAAAGAGCACCACAGATGCGATGTTTGCTTTTAGAATGTTGATTGAGAAGTACAGAGGAGGCCAGAAGGAGTTTTCTTTGTGGATTAGAGAAAGTATATGACAGGGTGCCAAGAGAGGAGTTTTGGTATTGAATGAAGACTGGGAGTGGCAGGGAAGTATATAGGAGTGGTGCAGGATATGTATGAAGGAAGTGTGACTGGTGAGGTGTGGGGTTGGAATGACAGATGGGTTCAAGGTGGAGGTGGGATTACATCAAGGATTGGCTCTGAGCCCTTTCTTGTTTGCAATGGTGATGGACAGGTTGACGGACAAGATCAGGCAAGAGTCTCCGTGGACGATAATGTTCGCGGATGACATTGTGATCTGTAGCAAGAGTAGGGTGCAGGTTGAGGAGAGCCTGGAGAGGTGGAGGTATGCACTGGAGAGAAGAGGAATGAAAGTCAGTAGGAGCAAGACAGAATACCTATGCGTGAATGAGAGGGAGGACAGTGGAATGGTGAGGATGCAAGGAGTAGAGGTGATGAGGGTGGATGAGTTTAAATACTTGGGGTCAACTGTCCAAAGTAACGGGGTGTGCAGTAGAGAGGTGAAGAAGAGAGTGCATGCAGGTTGGAGTGGGTGGAGAAGAGTGTCAGGAGTGATTTACAACAGAAGGGTACCAGCAAGCGTTAAAGGGAAGGTTTACAGGATGGTTGTGAGACCAGCTATGTTATATGGTTTGAAGACAGTGGCACTGACAAAAAGACAGGAGGTGGAGCTGGAGGTGGCAGAGTTGAAGATGCTAAGATTTTCACTGGGAGTGACGAAGAAGGACAGGATTAGGAACGATTATATTAGAGGGACCGCTCAAGTTGGATGGTTTGGAGACAAAGCAAGAGAGACAAGATTGAGATGGTTTGGACATGTGTGGAGGAGAGATGCTGGGTATATTGGGAGAAGGATGCTGAATATGGAGCTGCCAGGAAAGAGGAAAAGAAGAATGCCAAAGAGGAGGTTTATGGATGTGGTGAGGGAGGACATGCAGGTGGCTGGTGTGACAGAGGAAGACCCAGAAGACAGGAAGAAATGGAAACGGATGATCTGCTGTGGCGACCCCTAGCGGAAGCAGCCAAAAGTAATATATATATATATATATATATATATATATATATAATCCAGTGAGACGAATAAAATCGTTATGAGAGAGTCCAAGCCTGTTTCATGCCATAAGCCATCATCAGCTGTCAAATTAAACTAGTAGATTGACAGCTGATGATGGCTTATGGCATGAAACAGGCTTGTGCTGTCTCATAAAGAATTTACTTGACTCTTATTTTGCTCCTTATCTGTTGAGCACTTTCCCTACCTTTAATGGGTGTTTCTTTTAACAAAGTCATATATATATATATATATATATATATATATATATATATATATATATATATATAGTGTTATTGTCCTGTGTTGTATTTTTCTTTTTAATATGGACCTACCTATGTGTCTGAATAAAGCAAGATTTGGAAAAAAAATGCATATAGTGGCTAGCTGGCATGAAAGCAGGAGGCAAGAGTCAGAAATTTCATTTTCATGGCAGCTCCCGTGTCCCATACATCGCACAAGCCCAGGAGTGCTCTTTTATTTTTGCCTTCAAAGTGGTTGGCGAACAACGACTTTCCCCCCGTGGTCACCATTAAAAACATCAGATGGGGTGTCTTGAGGAAGGACAGTCTACCACTGCCTGGTTGAGGACAGATCTGCTGGAGTCGCGGTTCCCTTCTTTTTCGTGATGCTTTGGAGCAGCTTGGCCCAGAAGCCTTTCTTGGCCACCTGTGAAAAGTAATGCATTTTCACATTTAACCTCATATTCTGTAGTTCTGATACCGAATTCAAATGTAACATGAAACTACTTCAACCTACAATTTAATTTAGTCTCTTGACTTATTGTGATCACAATACAATCTTTACTCGCTTTTCAAGATCAGATCAGACCGTTGAAACAGTTTGAATAAAATAAAGTTTTCATGTACCTCCTTCTGGGTGGTCTGGGAGGTCATGAATGGCATGAGTGCCCTGGCCTCTTCCATCAGGGCCATTCGCCTCTCCCAGTATGCTTCCCTCCATCTCCATTTACTCAGAGTGGAATTTATCGTATCCTCCGCAGCATTCTCCATCTCCGTCAACTTGGTGTACCAAAACTCATCTTTGGCTCTTAGCTTCTCCTCAAACCTCTTCTCTCGCTCTTTCAGCTCATTCACTTGTTGTTGGAGCTTGTTCTTCTCCAGCTGTTGCCTTTGCACCAGATCCATCAGGGAAGCCACCAGGACTTCCTTTGCTTCCATTTTCTCCTTCATCTTTCTTCTCTCCCCTTCCAGCTGCTCAGTTTTCTCTCTTTTGCCACAAAGTCTCAGCTTCAGCTTCAGCCAGATGGCCTCTGAGTTCTGCTGGTCCTCGGGGGCCTCTTCCAGACATGTAGCTCGGGTTTTTGGAAGTTTCCAAGCCAGTGTCTCACTTTTGTCTTGGGCCACCCCAAGTGCTTCTCTCAGTCTGGTGTTCTCAGCCTTCAAGGCCTCCAGGGCCTTCTGTTGGTTGTCTTTGGGAGCCATGTGAAGGGCGTTTTTATTCTCTTTTACCACCTGCCCTGTAAAATCAGTGCAGCAGTTAAATCATATACAGTATTGAAATGAAACTATCATCATTTTTTTGTTAATTTTGAATCTGATTCTCAGCTGTAAACTGCTCAGAAAATTTTGTCAAATGCAATGAGTCTGAGGTCACTTTTTTCAGTCCCGAAAATTCCATCAGGCCTTTTGTTACTAATCTTGGTGGTCTAACAGGTAGCCTTAAGCAGACTGCTAGGAATCTTGAGGTAATATTCAACAATAACATCGGTTCGGATAATCAAATCAAACATGTTGTTTAGTCATAATAATAACAATCATAATTATAATCATAATCATAATAATCATAATAATAATGCACTATCCATCAAATAGACTTCTACCTCATTCTAACCCTAGGCCCAAGGAATGGGCCCAGTTATTATGTTGTATTATGGCATGAAGTTAAAGGAAATTTGTATAATAATAATAATAATAATAATAATAATGCCCCTGCTTCTGGACCTCCGTCCAGGCTCTTTCCCTGATATAAGTTCGGTTCGTAGTAGTGAGTTTAAATGTTTGGTAATAGATACTGCCAACAAAAAAACAACATGGTTTTATTGAAGGTTAAATTGTTTTCAGTGATAATTCTCCCTAGCCTCTTAATAGCGCCGCCTATGATTAAACGTGTTTGGCTGTGCTCAACACATCAGGGTCGAACACAACGTGTGTCAGTATCAGTACAAGAAGTGTGTCACTTTGTCTCTCACCTGTCTGACTTGACCTGTTTCTACCTGCCGGCTGCCTCCCTGCTGACGGGACTCTTTGTTCAAGCCTCTTGTGTTGTCGTGTAACTGTTCTCTTTCTCACTTCTCTGTCTGCGGCTCTGTCTGATCTGTTCTGTCCGACGTGAATCACACAAATGACTGCCCGCGCTGCTGCGCCACATTTATACACCATAGGTTCCATGACGACGTCATCACATTCTAGAACGCAATCAGTATGTTGCCATTTTGTAACCGGGGAAACGGACTGCGGAATGAATTACAGTTATTTCAATAAAACTAAAGATACAGAAGCACTGCATGTGTTCACTATTCTGACCTTAGAATTTGCTTCATATTTTACAACCTGTGGAAACTTTCTGGCAGCACGGGGCCTTCCCACGTCACTCTGCAGCTGAGCCGTCGCTTTAAGTGTCCAACTCCACAATCACACACAAAAGCCGATTGCAATCCAGCATCAACATGTGCCCCTATATTCACACCTTGGATGTGTTCAACTCTGGGTGACGGCTTGTAAAATGACGACAAAAACACCAAAAAATAACTTCCGGGCATCTCAAAACTGTAAAATCAACCCTGTAAATGGTCAAATTTTAAATTATCATCAACATTTTAACAAGCCCCGATTTTTATCGTGAACACACGTCTTCAACCCCCTTGGTGCATTCTCATACATGCTACACATGGCAGCCCTGGATGCTCTCTGAGGTTGCAGGCTGCTTGGTCACTTTTACATTTCCTTCAGCCCACAAATTAACAGCTGACGTGCTGTTAAGATGCAGGACTTAGACACAACAGAGTGTTTTTGCTTGACTTTATTTTCTCTGTATTGTGTAAATTGTGTAAACACAACATCCATTTCACGTTGTCCTTCTTGGGGGAGAGATCCCTCCTCGTCTGTTGCTCTCCCTGGGGTTTCTTTCTGTTTTTTCTCCCTGCTGTTTTTTTGTTTTTTTTAGGGGGTTTTTTCCCATGTGGGGGTCTAAGGACAGGATGTTGTGTTGCTGTAAAGCACCTGAGGCAAATTTGTAATTTGTGATATTGGGCTATACAAATAATATTTACTCGACTCTAATGATGAAATAGATCGCTTGAGGCGAGGCTGGATGAGTACCCCCAGATGCCCCTGGGCACTGAAGCTCGTGGCCCTGGGATGCAGGGTTTCAATGTAAGCGACTGAATGTTTTCTTGTAGAAGTCCATCACAGCAACACACATGTGTGGTCTATTGATTCCTTCCTAAAGCTGTTTATTTCTTTTCTGCTCTGATGTGCTGATATGATCTGTGATGTAACTTGTAATACCTGGAGCATATGAGATAAAAGGCCATCAAGAGGGTCTGACCCTTTAGTTGACTGGTTAGTGCAGTCCCCCGTGGTGCGGACTATCCGGGTTCACTTCCTGGCTGCAGCGGTTCCCGGCGGCCCCCTGAATTTGCTACATTGGTGTCAGAAGTGGGATGGTTACACCCAAGGCTGGATTGGTACCCCTTAGGGGCCCCTGCACTTTGAGACTCATACCCAACACACACACACACACACACACCTCCCATCCCCCAGCCATTAAAATCCACCTTAATTATTTTGATCTTGCAGTCAAGCTAACATGTCAAATCCACCAGACCATAATCACACACCGATTGGTCAAAGGCTGAATAACCAGTCCAGCTGAGCAGGTACGCCTATACAGTTCAAAAGACCAGGTACTGCCATTTCACTCACAAATCACAAGACAGGGACACAATGGATTAAATCATCCCAAGGCAGTGTGTGACTCCAGACTATGGCAACTATTTGTGTTGTGAGTAAAAACCCTAACAGTGTCTGTACTCCAACCATGTATTAAATCAGCTGATTTGGGAAACTAGTCAGTGCAATCTGATGGTTTAGTACATGGGTGGAGTAAAGATACAGTTAAGGTTTTTACTTTCTGGACCAGGTTTTTCCACCTCTGCTAAGGTCATTACACAGCACATCTGAATGCAGGTTTCAAAATAAGGCTCACTAAGTGAGCTAGACAACTTCACACACAACAGCAAAAACCAACATACAATGAACTTGACAAACTGACTCCAACACAATATAGCAGCATCACACCAGTGATGCAATACACATGTTATGCAAACATCACATCAAATAAACTCATCCAAAAAATATACAGCAACACACAATCACAACAGATAATACTGCTCAGTGCACAGACAACGTAATCAAATGGTTCTTACCTTTACAAGTTCTTCTCTCTTGGCTTTTTCTTTGCAAACTCTGTGATCAAGTCCTCAAAATCCAGCTCCCTCACAAGCTCAGACTCCATGGCTACCAAAGAGAGCGCTTAAAGACTTTTCTGACCCATGGTTGTTCTGAGTTCATTTTTTATCCGTTTCAGTTGTGAAAATGTCCTCTCTCCCTCGGAGCTGGATACAGGCAGTGTGCGAAAAAGCTGGAGCACAACACAAACGGTGGGGAAGGTTGTCTGGAGTCCATTCCTGAACACAACTTGCAATAGGTTTGCAGGAGTCTTCGCTTGCTCGGTGCTGACAAAAGACCTAAACCAGCTCAGCTCATCAGCTAAGGCCCTGTCCAAGTCGGTGGGATATGAAGAGGAGACAGCATCATCCTGTTGGTGGAGATCAGTGTCTTCACAGTCCATGTCAAACAGGATACCAAAGCGACCAGTTGTGTCTCTGTATGCATCCAGTTGTTTGTTCAGTCCTGAGAGCAAACTGTCAACAATCACATTGAATGTCTCAACTTGGAACTTTTGACTCCCAGTGAGAACGACTTTGTTGTAGACTGCCTCATCATTGAAGGCTCTTCTTTTACTCATGCAGTGAGTCTCGTACTGGTAGTTCTGTGTCACACCTGTGACAGCCTGGGCTGATATCTTGAGGTCAGCAAATTGCCCTCGTAGTGATACAACGTAAGTGCACTGTGATTCCAAAAGATGCACAGCGGTCATTAGGTCCATGTCCTTCTTCTGTAAGCTGTTGCTGGTAAGCTTGAATCGGTGCAGCACAGTGCCCCAAAATATGGTCATCAGAGCAGTCTCCAGCTTCTCTAGCATGGTGGATAGCACAGCGGCCTCGCACCGTGTGTCCTGTCACTCCTCGTTGTCAGACGCCAACATCTGTAAGGCCCATCTTATTTCACCATAATTTTTTACAAAGAGTTCTTGTGGAGTCCCCTCTACAACTCCAACTCATACTGGAGAGGGATTTTAGCCTCAGTGTGATGATGGAAGTGAACACTTAAGTGAAGGAATCATTTTACTGTGCACTAGTAATTGGAGATGTATTGCATAATTTGCGAGGTTCCATACCTGTGGTGGCTGCTTAGTTCCATTGTCGAGGAAATAAAAGTCTCTACCGCAGTAAGAGAACCCAGCTCCATTTCTCTCCCACAAGACACACCTACCCTTAACACAACGCAGAAACGCTAATCTTAACCAGGGCGTGCAGGAGAGATCCCTGTAGACTAGGAGGGCCGAGAGAGAAAGAATTATGGGTTACATTTGGTGCCGTGACCCGGATGAATCATTTTGGGTACGGTTGTATGCATGGGTCATGGCATCCACATATTCATGCCAACGGAGCTTCTGGTGGGGCTTAAGAGTTCTCAACATGTCCATAAGTGTCCTGTTGAACCTTTCTGTAGTTCCATTGCCCTGAAGGTCATAGGGGCTTGTATGTCGTTTGACTACACCAGTACACTTGCATATCTCTTTGACCACTGTGCTTTCAAAATTTTGTCCCTAGTCTGCATGGAACTTCTGCAGGAAACTGAATCGAGAGAGAAAATTCCTCCAAAGAACGTTGGCCACTGTGCCGGCTTTCTGGTCTTACGTGGGGTAAGCCTGTGCAAAGCGAGAAAAATGATCAGTAACAACAAGCACATTTTCATGGCCACCTTCGGATTTCTCCAGGGTCAAGAAGTCTATACAGACCAGCTCCATGGGAGCGCTGCTGTGGATGCTGACCAGCGGAGCTCTGAGGCCTGCAGAGGGAGTCTTTCTGAGGCAGCATCTCTCACATCGTTCACACCATGCCTCGATCTGCTGGAACATCTTTGGCCAGGAAAACCTTTCTCTTACCGTATGTAGCGTCCTTTCGAATCCCAGGTGTCCAGAGTCGTCTTGAAGGGCATTCTTTACTGACACACGCAGCTTTTTCTCAACGAAAGTTGTAGACGATTAAAACTCCTTTCAGGTCAAAGGCCTTTGCCATTCTCCATTATTTTAGGCCCCCGTGACGTGACAAAATAAATATATGCTGCAATGATGACCGTTTGGGGAGAGGCGATGACATGCACAGCCAATTCTCCATCCTCAAATGTGCATTCTGGATGAACTTTGTCATACAGGAGGGCAGCAGAGGATTTTATACTATAATCTTGAATCTTGACTCCAACAGTGGTCCCCTCTGCAAAACAAATACATATAAATACATAGTCAACAGACAAAATGGGAATAGTTCATAAATACACAATAAAATCAATTGTTAATTTAAATGAACAGTTTAATTAATTTATTTATTAAAACATTCAATTAAGATAGTAAACTTATAAATTATATCATTAAAAAATTCTCTCAGTGTCTAAAATAAGCATGAACACATCCAGAGTCTCTATTAATCTACAATAACCGACTTCCAGCCTGAGGCGGGCTGCCAGCAAACCCACGATCAAGGCCCTTTGCAAAAGAAACTTTGTTTCCCCGGTCTTCTGGACTGACAGAACACTTGTCAAACATTTTTACAGGACATGCCTCTTCTTTGCAGTCTGTGGTGGTTAAACAATACACCCTCCAAAAGAAAACACTTCTCCCAAATCCCAAAAAACATCAACCAGTTGTAATGGTAATGCTCATCTAGAACGCTGGACAAACAGAGATGGCAAGAACACTACTGATGTCTGTAGTTTTAACCCATGTGCTGTCTTCAACTCAGTATCAGCCATCCATTTTGTCAGTGAGTTGCTTGGACAGAACCTGTCAGCAGTCTTTACGAGATTACGTCCATCCGTCCATCCGTCCATCCATCCATCCATCCATCCATCCATCCATCCATTATCCAAATAGCTCATCCTTGCTCAGGGTCATGGTGATACTGGAGCCTATCCCAGCAGTCATTGGGCAGCAGGTGGGGAGACACCCTGGACTGCCCACCAGGCCATCACAGGGCCACACACACACACACACACACACACACACACACACACACACACACACACACACACACACACACACACACACAATTGTCTAGAAGGCTGTCAGCAGGCTCCTTCAGACAGAGGAACCAGAAGAGCTTGTGGCCTCCTCCATCCACTCTGATGCTCCGTGCTGAGAAACTGACCCCACTCCTCACGGTCATCTTAAACCAACCTTTACATCACTACCACCTGCTTTAAGAGCTCCGCCATCGTGCCAGTCTGTAGTTCCCTGAAAAGAGATGTAGACCATGGCTGTGGTCTTCAGTGCAAATTTTTGGGGGATTTGGAGTCTCAGAGTTTTTCTGCAAATGTTGCATACTGAAAAATCTCGGCCAAGGAGAAGCAGCTTGATCAATGCTGACTTTGAAATGAATGAACTATGTGAGGTTTTGTACATCACATATATTTTACATCACATGTTAATGGTTTATTTTTATTATATTTTTTACTTTACCTTTCGTAGATCTGCCTAGTTTGTATTCCTCCATGCTTTCAAAATGTTTGCAGCTGGCTAGCTTCTGGTGTACCAGGCTAGTCTATATCAATATGCAGTTAGCTAAAACTAGCTGGCTCATAAAATGTGACTGATGTCTGTCTGTTTTTCAATGCAAAGGAGCAGCTGCTCTACTCCGAGCTCTCTCCGGATGTCCGAGCTCCTCACCCTATCTCTAAGGCTGAGCCCAGACACCCTACGGAGGAAACTCATTTCAACTGCTTGTATCCGGAATCTCACCCTTTCAGTCACTACCCAAAGCTCATGACCACAGGTGAGGGTTGGGATGAAGATTGACTGGTTAATTGAGAGCTTTGCCTTCCGGCTCAGCTCCCTCTTCACCACAATGGTCCGGTACAACGTCCGCATTACTGTCCAAAGGAGTTGAATCAAGTGCAACTGGACTTGGTATATATCCGTGAAGACGTTTCGCCTCTCATCCAAGAGGCTCCCTCAGTTCGTGCCTTTCTGACTAGACCAAGCTAGTCTGACTGGCTGGTGATGAGACTCAGACCTGGATGAATGAGAACATTCACAGACACGTCCGCATTACTGCTGATGCTGCACTAATCCAGTAGAGCCAGTAGAGTCGGAGTAGAACCGCTGCTCCTTTGTATCAAAAGGAGCCGGTTGAGGTGGTTTGGGCATCTGATTAGGATGCCTCCTGGGCGTCTTCATTTGGAGGTTCTCCGGGCACATCCAACTGGGAGGAGACCCCTGGCTAGACTCAGGCGCCCCGGAAGCATTTCAGAAGTGGAGGGGAGGGGGCAACAATGATAGTGTAACGTGCATGGATAAGTAGACACGTTGGTCCTCGACTAATGGGTCGGACCCTTTAGTCCAGTGGTTCTCAACCTTTTTGGGGTCCTGGACCCCCTGCGTATTTTTGATCTACCCTGAGGACCCCTCCACCTGATCTTGGGGGAGGGGGGTTGCAATTTGATAGAAACAGTAGAAACTGCATTTTAAATTGCATTATAGTATTTATTCACTCTTTGGGGCAAAAATAAGAGCTTTCAGTTGTAACTTAGACATAGTTAACAAAACGGAATTCTTATGCAGTAACTTTCAGATATATGTAACAAAACAGAATATGTCTTCAGTAACTTTCCGATATATGTAACGAAACAGAATATGTATTCAGTAACTTTCAGATATATGTAACAACAGAATTGTTATGCAGTAACTTTTAACAATGCAAACGGGAGCGAGATCTCTTATTAAAAAACAACAAATTACACTTGTGAAACAGATATAATTAGAGAAAAAAGTCCTGTTACCCTTTATAGTTTAGGTAGATAAAGGTCTCAGTCACATTTGAGTAAAATAATCCTATTTCTATAAATGTCATAGGAGCTTTTTTTTAAAGATATTTTATTTTCACGGACCCCTTGCAATTACAGCACGAACCACTAGGGGTCCGCGGACCCCCGGTTGAGAAACACTGCTTTAGTCGACTGGTTAACGTTGTCGCTTGCGGTGTGGGAGCCACGGGTTCGCGTCCCGGCTGTGGCGATGGTCTCCCCGACTGCCCCCCAAATTCGCTACAATATATATGCGTGTGCAGGGGTGTACCGTAGTGCTACAAGAGCGCAGCTCCGTATGCCTGTATTTGCGGTTTTAATACAATAAAGCACGTCACTGAAGACACGTGTCCACCCCATGTTTTTACTTTGTTGCAGTTAGGCAATCTCAATGTAGCGTTCTGTGCTGAGCTTGAGCGCTTAAGTGATACATTGTATTCAGTTTTGAAATCCCACTTTGACGCCTGCTAGCAGAGCTGACGTTAGCTAAGTCAACGGCTCAAACAGACAAACGACGCAAACATACATGATTTTATTGGTTGCTATGTAGGCTACAATGCATTTGCTTTGTGTTGCAATGTTCCCTTTGATTGGATTAAAATGTGAATATTCTTCCTGATTTATGTCTGCGTGCTTTATCTGACCTAATTTCTAAGAGTGGACGGAAATTATTAAAACGTCTTTTTACCGTAAGTGTTGCAATATAGGGGCATTAGCGGGGATACAGGGATTCCTGACGTTAAAATAAATGTGGATAGAGGGTGAAAGTGGGAGGGCCAATGGCCCTCTGGGTAGACCCAGAACTCGCTGGAGGGACAACATGTTCAGTCTGGCCTGGGAATGTCTTGGGATCCCCCAGGAGGAGCTGGAGGGCGCCATCGAACTTGTACATTGAGTCACGTAGACTACACGCACGTCACGTGGTAGACTGCACAGAGATCCGCCTCGAGACAGCTAGTTGGAAGGTTTTGAACACCATGACATACTCCCATTATGAAAGTAAGACTACACTGAAATCCCTAATTGGGATCACTCCCTTAGGGTCAGTTAGCCTGGTAAGTAATCTATACACAGGATATATTTCTGATAAGGAGATAACTAAGAGGTCAGGTGTTCTGGACCTCTTAGAGTCAGGTGATGAGGTCATGGCCGATAAGGGACCAGATTTTCAGGGACCACTGTTTTAAACCTTTGTTAAATTCAGCTGACAAGAAAATAGTGCACACAAACCGTAGATAGGTTGAAACATACTGTAACGTGCATGGATAAGAAGACACGCTGGCCGTTCGCTGGAGGGTCTGATCCTTTAGTCTAGCGGTTAGCGATGTCTGCTACGGTGCGGGCGATACGGGTTCGATTCCCGGCCGCGGCAGTTCCTGTGGTTGCGTTGTCCCCCAAATTCGCTACAATATTTAACTTAATTTCAGTACAGTCCCATTTTTAGCCCACACCTTGAGATGAGCAATCACTATCTTAGTTTAGTAAACAATTGATGATTTGAGTTGTTAGCCAGTTCCAGTTTATTGCTACAACAGAATGACAGTTGACCCAACATATTTTAGTTTAAAATGAACCAACAGTTTTGTTAAAGTTAAAGGACAAAGAATGAAAATATTGTAGATGGGACAATCTAATGTATAAATATTGAATGTATAGTATAAAAATTAAATGTATCTTATTTTTTATTTTATTGTGATTAAACAGCTTCTTTGAATACAGCCCTGTGTGTGTGTCTCTCCTCACTGGCACAGGAGAGGCAGAAAGTACTGGAAAAAGAAAAGATCCAGCTTAGTTTTCATATTGTGGTAAATGACGGTAGGTGCTCGAGGTTGGTAGTCCAAACCATGTCTGCTGCTGCTGGCCCCGGCTGCATTGATTTCCGATTGAGTAAGAAGGGGGCGTGGCTAAGTTCCCACCACTTGGGGTTTTTTTTAATCCAAAATGGGCGTATAGGAACTTTCACATTTTGATGTCAGTACCACTTTAAGCACTTCACTTCCATGTTCATGTGTTGCTTCCATCTAACGCAGCAGCCCAGATGGCTGCGTACCAGTGGCGGCTGGTGCTATTTCTTTTGGGGGGGGGGGGCGCAATTTAGCAGCTGCTCTAATGTCCACACAGTCACGGAGTTCTTAAGAGGGACGATGTAGCCTATAGATTTTATCAGGGTTCGTAGACGGTGGATGATTGACAGTCGAGACGAGGCGTGGCGGTGGGTGTGAACATGATTGACAGCCACGAGAATCGTCCAATCACATTAGATTAAAAAAACATTAAAACGATACCAATTCGCTGCCAATAAAAGTGGGAGTGTCTGGACTGCGCCCCCATGGAAAAGCTCAAGGAAACCAATCAGACAGCAGCCTCAGGTCACCTGCTCGCCACAAGTTTGAGGGCTTACATAAGGTATGGTTTGGCCGGCGCCCCTCACCCAGGAAGTATATGTATTCAGACAGGAAGTATATGTATTCAGACAGGAAGTACATGTATTCAGACAGGAAGTATATGTATTCAGACAGGAAGTACATGTATTCAGACAGGAAGTACATGTATTCAGACAGGAAGTATATGTATTCAGACAGGAAGTACATGTATTCAGACAGGAAGTATATGTATTCAGACAGGAAGTATATGTATTCAGACAGGAAGTACATGTATTCAGACAGGAAGTATATGTATTCAGACAGGAAGTGTATGTATTCAGACAGGAAGTATATGTATTCAGACAGGAAGTACATGCATTCAGACAGGAAGTATATGTATTCAGACAGGAAGTACATGTATTCAGACAGGAAGTATATGTATTCAGACAGGAAGTACATGTATTCAGACAGGAAGTATATGTATTCGGACAGAAACCAACCAAACACCATTTGGAACCAATATTTAATGGCTGCTGACAGGCGCTCACAGACTGAAAAACACTTTTATTTCATCATTATTTGCATTATACAACTAAATTATATTTAACATCTTTA